>NC_056744.1:663558369-663668369 GCF_019279795.1 Protopterus annectens
ACTAGCAGTCAGTGCTGATAGCATCACAAACACTGTTTATTTTAGCACTGTAAGGCAGTTAGGTATGGTACAGTCTGCCTTATCAAGTAGCGATGTGAAGCTCCTTATGAAGGCATACTGCAGCATAAATAACTGCCTTATACAGCCACTGTTAGGTACATAAACATATCTGAGCATAATTCAGAAAAAAAAATCACAGGCATTGTATGAGGGTAGGGATTGGGCAAATGCCATACTACGGGGAGATGTAGTGAATTGTGAGTTCTCACTGGTGAGAGCTTACAAGCATCACAAAGTCTGGTCAGGGCAAGTTAGTGGTTGGTAGCAGGTGTGCCTACATCATAAAGAACTATGTTACTTGCAGGGATTTTCTTGTCATGCAGTGGGGTTGGCATTTTCCTTCTTTCTTTCTTCTTTCTTTCTTCATGTATTGATTTGCATGCTTTGTTGCTTCTTTTACTGTACTATACTGTTACTCAGCTCAGTATTCTCAGCAACAAGCTAAAAAAGGGTGCCGTGTCTATCAGTAAAGGAAGATCATCGTACTTGTGAGCACAGCACCATTGATGGATATACTGCTACTATCTGGTAGATTCAGTAGATTACCCTGCCAGGGCTAACCACTATTCAGTTGGGACTGGCTCTTTGAACTGTATCTAGTCTCTAGGAGTTGATTTGCATATGTACTCAATGCATGGAATACTATGCTCATACAATGGGTTTAAGACTCCATATGTGGTTTTGTCCCAATGTGTACTGATCTTTCTGAACTGACATAGGCATATCATGCTAATTTGGTGAATAGCAGCTCTGTTCTATGCACCAAGGTTTATAAAGGCTGACTGAATAATACATGTATTACATTTATTAGTTTGCAATGCATTTATTGGCTTTAGTAGAATCAGTCTATTTAAATGTTAATGCTATATATTTATTTATTGAATATTTTCCTTTTTTATGGAAGGGGAATGCAACATATATTTATATATGGCAATGGTACAAAAGATATAGCTTTGAAAAGTTACTAGCTAAAGGAGTTGTTGGAGGAAAGCTCCCAATGGTTGCATATCATCAGGGATATTCATAAATATATAACACTGTGCAAACCACTACTTAATCCATCCATCAATAACCCTGATTTCCATTTTTGAATATGGGGCTAAGGTGTCACAGTAACAGTGACAATCATCTAGAGCCAATGTTCAAACCAGCAGGTAGCTAAACATTTTCACTGAATGTTGCTACATATGCCTTTCATTTTTTTTTTTTTTTTTGCATTTAAGTGCAAAAACATTTAGTTTAGTAGGCTATCTTGTTACCTTACATAAAACCATGAAAGTAAAAAAAATTCTGATCATGATAAGTAACGCTTCACACAGAGCTATTCATTTCTGAATACCTCACATATCTTTCACCACTTCGTTTTTCGATTACTTTATATGTTGCTTACATTCATAAGTTACATATATTACAAAAATCCCAGTCTTAGAAGAGAAAACAAGAAAAGCAGAACATGATCTTTTAAGAATTTGAGCTAAAATACATCATATCCTCTCTGTGCCTTTAGTACTCAAGGCAATACATCTTTCTTTCTCTACCTTCTCTCTCTGTCTTTCTCATTCTTAATGAGATTTCTTGTCCAAATCACACACTGCTTTTCCACTTTTAATTCTACTTATACAGTGTGTCCTTTAATAACAAAGTAGGAAGAACCACACATAGCACAAATAATCCAAGACCTGCCACAGCACATTTTAACTGGGAGTGAGATATCAAATATAAAGCTTTGCACTGCTCAGAGGTATCTTTTGAGACTTGATGTGAATCATCTCCTGACAGGTGATCCATCAACTGTGTTTAAATCCAGCGGGGGCTGCAAAGAATAGATTGAACTTTATATAGTCAGATATCATCAAAGTAATAGAAGAAGCCACCATATTAAATCTGGCAGTCCTTAGTGGGATTACTGTGCTTGACTCATGTCTCTTTCTTCTCTACAGATGATGATGATGATGATGATGATGATACCGATACCGGCATCTGTAGTAACATATCTGTTAGAACATTCTTTGAGGGCTGACTGATGACCTCCCTCTGAAATCAGGCTTCAGGCTTAGAGGAACAACTTAATAACACATACATAAATAGAAAAAAAAGATTTTCATGTTTCAGATGGTGTGAAGTTTCTGAGCAGACGTTCTAAAGGCACTTCATGTTTCCCACATCTTCCTTCCAGACAAAAATTCTGATTCTCCTTTCTTGTGTAATTCTTCTGTTTTTTTAATCATATCAGAATTGCGTGGGGGGCTCTTGTCAGTGATTTGTTTCTCATGCATGTTGGATGCATATTCAGTGCTTCTGTACTAATACACCTAATTGGAATGCAAAGCTTTAACAAAACTAGGAAACAGCAGGAGGGTGGGACAATCCTGGATATACAAGTCTGGATACTCATGAATTTATCAGTTGATAAGCTGTATCTACACTATGAACATAAATATTTCATAACCATGAGAAATCACATTTTTAGTTAATGTACTTAGTTTAGTTCGTGCTCTAAATTTGCATTTTTTTTTGGGGGGGGGGGTCTGTTCAGGACAGCTCTAGTACTGAAGCATTTTTATTTGTTCAGTGTATTACAAAGCATACACAATGGGCAAAAATTGTTTACATTCTACTTCAGATGCAAAACAAAATGTTATCAGAAATCAGAGAATGGATACTAATGCTATTTAGTGATTTATACAGGGATCAAGCATCACCCTATCCCTTTGTAATGGGCTTTATCTGCCACAACCTTATTGCAAATACCTCCAAAGTCAGCAATACACAGACAAATAACAAATTCTCTCATTTCTCTCTACTTTCACTGGCTTATGTGAGTAATCACAAAATCATCATTTTTGAAATCCTACCCCTTCAATTATTTAAATTTATTGGCCATCCTACAGTATTTCATAGTACCAAAATACAAAAGTGACCACCCCTTTCAATCCATCTTGCTGTTTTAAAAATAGTAACTCTCCACTAAACCTTAACTTTTTAAACAGGTAAAACTCAAGTTACCTACTTTCACATCTAACTTCTCTAGTGCACACTGCAGAGTGCATTCTTTTCAATCTTACCTTTAAGCATCCCTGTGACTACCACTTTCTCTAATACCTGCTGGAAAGCACTAGGAAGCCTTAAACTCATACAAACACTGAACTCTCCTTGTTAACAAGGAGAAATTAATAGTAGGCACTAAACAGCCTATAATTGCAAAGTACCTTGCTAAGGAAACAGCTCCTATACTTTACAAAGAAAAAAAAAGCCCCAAACCAGGCATGTCCAAGGGTCAGCTTCCGGTGATTTCTCCTGTCCACCTGGTGAATCTGGGCATACTGGGGCAATGCAGCAATTGCCTCATGTACACAGACAACCCTCTCCTCCTACCACGCAACACTACAACCTGTGAGAGATGCACTTACATCTGTCTGCCTGGGATGACATGATTGACAGACCACAATGCTTTGCCAGAGATGGTCTGCACCTGTCGCCCCTGGGATTCAGGTTACTGGCTAAGGCTCTTGCCACCCCTATAGTGCCTTTTTTAGGCAAACTTCAAAGGACAAAACCACCACCGTAACAGGTACAAGCATGCAAAATCTGAAGGTAATGCTACTCAATGCTAGAAGTCTAAACCTCAAAATGCACTCTCTCAAGGCACTCCTAAAAATGGAGAACATCGATATCTGTGCAGTAACTGAGACCTGGTTCAAGGCTCCAGAGAGCAGCCCTGCAATACCAGGCTACAACTCTTACCACACTTTTCGGCCACCAAACCAGGACCGAAACACTAAAGGTGGAGGAGTGTCAATATTCACCAAGGATATTCACACCACCAGACTAGTTGGCCAACACAATGTGTCTGAAATTCTCCAAGTGCAACTAACACTAGGTAAGACTGCAATCCAAATTGTAGCTTGCTACAGATCCCCCACCATACCCCAAGATTCTCACTACACTACACCTTTCTAAACATACTGGAAAATATTAAGATAGAACCAAACACCCTAATACTGGGTGATTTTAACTACCCTGCCATTAACTGGGAAAACTACTCATGTCCCAACACCTTTGCGCAACAGTTCTTGGAATTCATAAATTCCAATGTCCTGGATCAACTAATCCATAGTCCCACCAGGGGCTCCAATATCCTAGACCTGGTCATTACCAACATGGGAAATCAATGCTCCATACCTATGGTCACCCCCTCGTTAGTCAGGTCTGACCATAAGCTAATCACCCTTAACATCCATATCCCACCCCCACCCCCCAGTAAAGAAACCACCATAAAAAACTTCTCCAAAGCCAACTTCATGCTACTCAAGTCAGAAGTGACAAACTTCATGACACCCATGCAGAATGCAGAATCCTACACTAAGGCACTGTACGAGCACATCCACTCATGCATGAATCGTGCCATCCCAAATAGGACCAAAATGCTCTCATCCAAAAAAAGGAAGCCAATCTGGTGGTCCCCTGCCGTAAACAAATTTTACAACAAAAGGAGGAAACTTTTGCAGAAAAGAGGAAAATCCTGGGATGCAATAAACTCCCTTACTAGCCTCAGTAAGAAA
The DNA here is from genome assembly GCF_019279795.1 of Protopterus annectens. NCBI lineage: Eukaryota > Metazoa > Chordata > Ceratodontiformes > Protopteridae > Protopterus > Protopterus annectens. The sequence goes on from NC_056744.1 coordinate 663,562,992, forward strand.
CTGAGATGCCTCATAAAATCCTCCAAAGCTAGTTACGAAAATAAAATTGCCAAAGATTCCAAAGACAACCACAAAGCATTCTATAACTATATCAAGAATCTAAATGGCAATGCTCAGATCTGCTCTGAGCTAAAACAGAATGGCATTAAATATACTAATCCGAAGGATATTGCCAATATCCTGGCAGATCGATTCAGTGCCAACTTCACCCCCTCTCACCCCCTAAATGGCCCATCTCAATAACGGAAGATTGCCAAATTCCAGTAATAACGGCCACACAGGTACAAAACGCACTCTCTAAAGCCAAGAATACAGCATCCATGGGACCAGATGACATCCCGGGCTGTGTACTACATGAACTACAATATGAACTGGCACCTCACCTAAGTGTCATGTTTAATCATAGCCTCACCTCAGGTTTCATGCCCACTAAGTGGCGCAGAGCTACAGTTATCCCAATCCAGAAGGGAGGATCCACCTTGGATCCCGGAAACTACTGTCCCATCAGTCTGACAAGCCTTATCTGCAAGGCCATGGAGCGTATTATCATGGAACTTATAAACAAAGACATTGGCAACCTTCAAACACTGGACCCCACCCAGTTTGGGTTTGTGAAGGGCTGATCTTGTCTCCTGAACCTGATTGATGTCTTTGAATCAGTCTCCAGAGCCATGGACAAGGGTAAGGTGGTCCACACAGCCTATCTAGACCTTGCCAAGGCCTTTGACACCATCCCCCACTCTGGAATCATAGATAAACTTACTAAGTTGGGCATTAATCCCTATGTCACCCAATGGGTTGCTAAATGGCTTACTGATAGAATCCACACTGCAAAAGTAGCCAACTCCAAATCCAGCTCCAGACAAGTGACAAGTGGAGTACCTCAGGGTTCAGTCCTGGGGTCGCTCTTGTTTGGCATCTACTTCTCTGAAGTACAGGTCAACACTAAGGGACTCTGGCTAACAAAGTTTGCAGATGACTGCAAACTGGGAGCCATTATTGAATCCCAAATGATGTGGATACTCTACAAAAGGGCCTTACAGAAACAGATGCTTGGTGCCAGAGCCATGGGCTCAAGCTCAATGCCAAGAAATGTATTGTTATCCCCTTTGGGAAAAAACATGTATCCATGAATTACCATATAGGTGGCAGTACACTAAACACAGAAAGTGTGATAAGAGACTTAGGGACACAGGTGGACAGTGGTCTCACCTTCGATAACCACATTGCCACAACAGTCAGGAAATCCTTCTATGTGGCACACCTCATCACGAAGGGCTTTTCATCCAGAAAAAAGGAGGTCATTGCCCCACTGTACTCATTCCTCATTAGACCCATTATAGAATACAACGCCCCATTTGGTATGTACCTCTTAAGACATCTGCAACAACTGGAAAGGCCTCAGAAATACCTCACTAAAAGAATCACAGGCCTAAAGCAGATGCCCTACACTGACTGCCTTAAAAAACACCAGCTATACTCTGTCGCATATCGTCTACTCAGAGGAGATCTCTGCTTAACATACAAGGCCATGTCAAACCCAGAGCTGTTGGACATGCTACACTTAAAGAAATCCCTCAGAGCTACACGCCCAGGGATCTAAACCTTGTCATCACAATAAACAAAACATGCTGGAGGGATAGGTTCCTGACCCAGAGACTCCCCAGACTCTGGAATAGATTGCCCATACATGTCAAGCAGAGTGCCTCTTTGGACCTCTTCAAGAGGAACCTTGACGATTGGATGGGAGAAAGGAAATTCACCCCAGGGATCACGTCAGTCACCCTGCTAGACAGGGGTCCAGGAAAGTAAATAATGTGGGAAGAAATAGCCAGGGAATTGTTATGGCTAGGCTTGTATAGGCCCTAGGGCTGATAGCCTAGTACCAACCTATGAACCTATGAAATACTTATATATGCGTGTGTGCGTATGTATGTGTTTGTGTGTCTGTGCGAGCAGAGAAAGAAATTATGTAGCTATATTTTTCCATTCTTCTACCAATGCAGAACTGGAGAAAACTCAAACCATCCCTCTTGGCTGTTATAGCAGCACTTGTGTTTCACAAAAAGAACTGTGTTACATGTTCAACAGAAATCTAAGTATCATTTGGCATTGAAAACATAGTTATGTATCCATCCACGGTTCCCTTTTACAATCTCGAAATACTGAAATCTTGAAGTTCAGTATCTCGGGACCATAAAGGCGATTTTTTAAAATAGTAAAAGTGCATAATTGCGAATTTGAATATCTCAAATTCATAGTTATGGCTTTATGGTACGTTGCGTGCGTTGTTTTGTGTGGATGGTGTCTGGTGTAGTGTGTGGATTTAGATGCGATTTAAGGTAAGTGAGTGTTTTGTAAGGGTTTTGGGTGGGAGTTTGAATGTAAGTGAGTGTGTTTGTAAGTTGTACGTGTGGGTTAGGGTAGACAGGTGAAAGTATGAATGTGTAAGTGTTGGATGTGTTGGTGTTTGCATATATGTGATGTGTGTGTGTGTGTGTGTGTGTGTGTGTGTGTGTGTGTGTGTGTGTGTGTGTGTTTGGGTGTGGGACTGTAGAATGTCTGGGTGTGAGTTTGCTGTCTTTTTCTGTTTGTGCGATCTCAGATTTAGTATATATAAGTAGGGGGGTGTGGGGAGCACAGGCTCCCACACGGGGGATGAAGGGGGGCTTACCCCCCTGCTTATATGTAATGTTGATTTGTTGATTTGTGTTATTGTGTTTGTGTATGCTTTGTTATTTGATTTGTTGTAGTTTGGGTAGGATGGTGTAGGTGTTGTGTGGTGTATGGTGTATTAATGTTCGTGAGTTTGTGTTTCGTGGTTTTTGAGTTTTGGGATTTTGAGCCTTCACCTTTATGGTTTCAAGATACTGAAATTCGATATTTCAGTATTTCAGGATTATAAAGGGGAACCATCCATCCACAACCCCTTTCCCATATGGGGTTGGGGTGTCTCTTCAGCAGTGACACTTTACACCACCAGGTGGCTAGCCCTGCTGTGGTAATTCCTTCATACCACTCATTCACACACACACTTTCACCTACGGCCATTTTAGGGTGTCAATCCACCTACTGCATGTCTTCAGAATGTGGGAAGAAACCCACATAACAACAGGGAGGACATACAGACACTGCACAGAGGGTACCCTAGCTGAGAATCAAACTGGAGAACCTTTTTCTGTGAGACAATAATGCTAACCGCAACACCACTGCGATCATCCATCATAGTTATGTATGTTAATATGCAATCTTACTGAGGCCAGCCATTTTGAACTTTATTTTTGTGAAAGACTAACATATATATATAAATATATATATATATGTATATATATATATATATATATATATATATATATATATATATATATATATAGTAGCTTTGCTGTAACCAGCCAGGACAACTTTTACATGGTGACTGGCAAATCTTACCAAAGCTAGTGTTATATAAGATACCATATTTGAGGATGTAAATGTGAAATAATGCAAGAAGATCTGTTTAGAGCTGCTCCATGCATATCCCATGATATCTGTTTAAAAGTCCCCAATTTGTAGAAAGCTGATAATTCTAGCAGCCTTGAGGGTCTCTACAACATAGTGCTCCATGCAAGCACTTTCCCATTGAAAGAAGACAACAGAGACTTCATTTTATGGCTAACCTTGTACATACAGGACTGTATTTCAATTCTCATCATTAGTAGCATTGGGAAATATTATTGTATAAGTCCATGTAATGTTGATGAGGCTCATTCAATGAGAAAAAAAAATTGCCAAAACTATGTCTGTGTGTTTGTGTGCATACGTGTGTGTGTGTGTGTGTGTGTGTGTGTGTGTGTGTGTGTGTGTGTGTGTGCACGTGTGCCTGTGTCTGGCTGTGTGACTGTGTGAGACTGGAATAAATAAATATACGGGCCCAGTAGTTCACTATTTCCTTGGCCCTGAGTGGGTTACACAGGTGGTGTTTATGCTTTACAAGTAACAACTGCCTTGCTTTTATCACTTGAAGACAATACAATGCATTGCATTATGTAAAGGCATTTTATAAACTTGAAATTGTTAGATATGTTTGTCTCACAACTTCTGCTCAAAATTCCTTTATCTACTGCACAGTGTGTATATCTGGAAACAAAACTTGAATTCACGTTGCAGCCTTTCGTGATAATAATATCTACCACTACTGTCATCTGTGTTATGAAATGTAACTTTTATCTAAAACTGGTATTGGCCACAGTTCATTAGTTTATTTTCTTCACATCCTGAGCTCAATGAAACCTTCCTCTCTCAAGGAAACTGATGTCACACCTGCTCAAGGAAAGGATGGGAGGGACTGAATTACTCCTAATCTTAGCTAGTTACCACCCAGACAGGAAGGAATTCCTGTGTGTCAGAGTTGTTTATCAGCCATGTGGGACAAATTTAAACAACCTGGAAACATTGTTTACATTGTAAGGCTCCTGTGGTTTTGGCCCTGAGTGTCCACAATCAGTACATTTTCTTCATGAGGAACAACTAAAAATATAAGCAAGCTGAGAAACTGAAAAAATAAGCGTCAACAGTGAAAACACGGCTTATAAAAATATCTCTCAAAATGTAAACTTCAGACAGCATGTTCATTTCATCCAGCTTTTCCATGTTGCTAATACAATGGCAAATTTAATATTTCTGTTTAAGACATGCATTTTTCAAACAGATAACATTTGCAAAAATTGCATGTTTTCTCTAAGTTATAGAAAAGTGCACCTACTTTCAACATTCAGATTTGCTTAAATGAGAAGAGAAAAGCGTTTTGAAAGAATACATTGCAGATGTTTTTTTAATGATCATTATGACAGCTGTAGCCTTTGACACTGGAAAGAAAATGAATATATATATGAATATAAAGTGATAACAGTTATAACCATCGTTTTCCAAGTGAATACTGAGATTCTGTTTCCCACCTAAAGATAGAACAGCAACACAATATCCTGGGAATGTATTATATTCTGAAAAATGGAATAATTGTAATGGCTGCTTTGTCATGGGAATCATTTTATAATCCTTTTTATTTCTGTTAATGGAGTACATCATTCATGTGTCTAGATAACACATTTCAGTATTGTTTGTGCAGCGGAAACAATGGTTAAAATAGCTCATAACTCCATCCATTACATTGCATTACAATGATCTTAATTAAATCCTCTGATTGGCTATTGTTAGTTGTGGAATACAAATAGTTCCAATGCATTAAGAGTGTGCACTATGTATTTTATTACACTACTTTATATCTGCCAGGGATTTATTGCATGCAGTTCTATTCTGTAATGAGCTACAACTTGTTGCTACCTGTTAAGCTGAAAAGAAACTTGTACTCCACATTTGTTTCATAATTAGCAAAAGTCACTAACCAGGGAGTTTCTTTAAGACAAAGTCAGACTTCATAATCCGTCCATCCACAAAACATTTTCCCATTTGTGCACATGTTCTGAGGTGTCACTTCAACATTAACATTCCTCTAGACCCAAGGTTTACATCGCTGGGTGGCTAACCTGCCTCAGTAGTTCTTTAACACCACTAATTCACACATAATCAGGCCTATAGCTAATTTACAGTGTCCAATCTGCTTACTGCATGTCTTTGGAATGTGGGAGGAAACTGGAACTCCAGAAGGAAAACCACATGAAAACAAATATGACATGCAGACTCCACACAAAAGGCATGCCAGCCAAGAGTTGAACCAGGAATCCTCTTGCTGTGAGTTAACAATGTTATCTGCTGTACCCCTGTGCCACCAGTATTTTAATTGATAATAAATGCAACATCATTTTCATCCACTGTCATCTGGCTACTGCCTCACTTCCTTCTCATCATCCTGGAACACCATAGTTGTTCTTTATCAATGATACATGATACATTGCTTTCCTGGGCATACATCCTAATTTTTAGAGGGAATATAAGCCTGGGGAGATAGTTCTTCATAAGGGATGAACAGTTATAGCCTGGAGTCAACAATCTGCAAAACCAGTAGCAATCCCTATCAGAAGCAACAACATCAGATATGCAAGCTACATATTTTTGCACATTATGGTCTGGATATTTGTTGCTCCACCTCCTGCTAAAGTTATTTTCAGAGCCTTGGACACCACCAGGATTCATAAAAATAGTGAGGAGCCCAGCATTGATCGTGAGGAAAGGAGGGCTACGGAATGGCCATTCCACTCCATCCAACCCTGTCAACTCTTACAGCACACTGGATTCATTCTCAAACAAGGAGTCAGTTCCAAAATCTGGGGCACTGGCATACTACTCAACCTCTTTGAGCAAGAAATCTGGACAAAGCCACAAATAATGGGGGGACAAAGTCCAAAAATAGGGACATTTTGTAAATGTTGCACTTATAAAAAAGTTGATAGAATAACAGGTTTTTGTATTAGTATGAATTTTCTGAAGGATATGAAGTCTAAACCACAAATGTCTGTCATTATTTTTTGACCTCAGTCTTCAATGATTTACCAATAATTTACCAGAAAAAAACCCTACATTTTATGAGGAACAGCTAAACAATATGGGCAAATATCTGGACATTCTGTGGAAATCTGGTCAGTTAAGAGGTATGGGCACTGGTGGCACAAATACATTCACAGGTGTATACTAGCCTAATGACACTGGAGCCTTTATAAGCCCAACCAAGCATATAGATAATATACCACAAGTCTATGTGTTTAGAAGTTATTTTAAGGGGTATATGTAAGAACAAGATTTACAGGCTGCCTCTGTTCATTAGGGACATAGTACAGGACCCTGGGTGTATTTCCAATATCCTCTCTCGAATAGGGTTAGGGAAGAGCTCTGCCTCACATGGATAAGAAGCATGATCCAGAGAAGGGGATTCTCTGAGACACATATATGTCCCTTCAACATGTCTGATTTATGTCACAAACAAAGTTTAAATCCCTAGATCAAGTAATGATGTTAATCTTTTTTGTGAATATGCAAAAGGTCTATGAGAGTGGGATCTGAGGATGCTTTGTATGCTAGGCATAGATCACCTCTTAGTCTGTAGGAAACAAAGTACAGAGATAGGGCTTTGAGGTGATCTGCACAGGACATGCTGCTTATGCCCTGCATTCTTTTTGTGCCAAGTTCTGTGGACATGCCAGTTATTACATGTGCCTCATCAGGTAATTACTGAAGGGGGGTGTTCAACTCAGTGATGGGCCTGAAGCGAACCAACTACAGTGGAACACTGACTTCCTTGAACCTAGATGCCATGCCCTCGTTTATAAATTGAGCAACACAGAATGATTTTCTTACTACCTTTGAAAAGTCACCTACCTAGGAAATTATCAAGGAGCCAGATTACTACATACACACCCAAATTCCTGACTACTGGTTCTAATCTTAGGGTTGTGTTAGCGATGAGATCATTTCCTCGAGTAGCTGACTTCCCAAAGGATACTATTATACATTTCTTGGCATTGAATTTTAAGTCATGGCTTTGGCACCACTCACTTCTCCATGTTAGTTCTTCCTGTAGGATGTTAGTATTTCCAGGGGATTCTATGTATAGACTTGGTCAGGCAAAGGTCCTTGACACTGGTCTTGACTTCTGAGAAGTAGATGCCAAAAACGAGCAAACCCAACACAGAGCAGTGGATACCCTACTCAAGTACATTGGGCTGGCTCTAAAGATAACATATTAAACCAGTGCATCAGGTGTTTTTTTTTTTTTTTGCTAAACTGCTAAACTCATTCACTACAATGGAGCTCAGGAAGTTTGCACTGTAACGTTCGATGAGCAGAGCCTAAGCTTTTCGACAGAATCAAATTATGTCCTCACATTTCAAACAAATGTTCATAACTCTGGAATCATAGGGATTATGAAAGAAGTATTAATGACAAACCCTTCAGCACAAATTATTTTATAGTGGTAGCATTCCTCATGTTTTACGTCTTAAACTTAAACTTTATAAGTCACATTAAATACAGTAACTATTACTTTTGTAGTATTTTATCAACAACTTATAATATCTCAGAAACTTCTCAAGTTACTCACATACTGTCAGCAGCATTTTATTCATCTAGCTGAGAGCTTTCACATGAGTCTAAGGATTTCTGTCTGTGTTACTTGATTGTTGAGATATTTAGAAAAATGTGAAAATTCTATCTACTTACATTAGTATCATAAAAACAACAGTTAATATCTATTTACCTGCACTAGACAGAGGTCAAATATTAATGCAGTTGAGATTGGCATTGTGTAAGCTTTAACATAAAATCTTTCAAAACCTTGTACATAGCATGATTTTGGAATTATTGATGCAAATATGATCAAGCACTATTTGCCACCTAGAGGCGTTAGTAGGAGGTAACTGCAGTTACACCTGGAGGTATCACTCAGATGTAATGAGTCAAGAATTCTAAACTCACAATTTACTGCAGTAATAAAACAGCTGGAGATTCGTTAATATAGAATATTCTAGACAGTTATCCAGTCTCCAAAAAGAAGAAGATATATAGCAAGATAATGTAGTCCCAAAGAGGCATTTTATTTGGTGCTAAACTATTACAGAGTATACACTACACTGGATCTTACCCAGTTTTGGCATACACACAATAATAAGTAGTAAGATGTATTATGAAACTATTGTTATAGCCTGTAAAAAGTTAGGTTTATACTAGATTATTCCATTGTGATTAGGAAACAGGCTATGTGTAAAACCCAAATAAAGTTAAATTCAGAGTATTTTTTTTATTTCAGTATAAACAAAAATATGCTTTCATTCCAACACAGTCAGTATTTCTATTCTTTCTTTCATTCAGATTTTATTAGCAATTTTAAATATAATACAAATATCAACATTCCAAGTACTATTCCCTTGCACATGGCGCATAACCTGCCCCCCCCCCCCCCTTATCCCACATACCATACTTACACAAGGGCCTACACTAGTCACTTAAACAGAAAAACATCAAAGCAGATCTTTCAACAAATTAACAGCCTTTAACAAAATCACTCATTCACTCTTCTAGGATTGTAAGAATCATTGTTGAGGATTTATAGTATAAAAGAACACTCCTTTAAAATTTAAAAATAATATCTTCAATAAGTGTATGCGGGAACACAGATCTTTATTCCACTCCAATGCCAAGTGCAGTTTAACTGACCCCACTAAAGTGCAGAATACTGGTCTTAGGTAACCTCATTCCAATTTTCTTGTGATCCATTAATTATCCAGAATTCCCAACTCCTTGAAGGGGCAAACGTATTTATCTTTTCCCAGCCATTTCATTTAGCTATTCAAATATACTTTCATCCTATCACAATCCCAGAACATATGCAAAACATCCACTTCTTCTTTTCTGCATCTCCAGTGTCTATTGGCAGATGTCATTCCAGTCTTAAATATTTTCCTTGGTGTTTGGTACCAAAAAAAAAAGCAATCTCAGTTGCTGATACCAATATTTGGGTCACTCCTACTGCTATGTAGGAGCATATTTCTGTCATGTATGTTGCTCCTCAAGAAGCTTTTAGGACCTTTGCTCTTGTTTTGACTTATAAGGCAAATAGGTATTAATTTCATAATACAATCTTAATGGTTCTATGGATTTCAACTTCTTTCATAGTAAAATAAGAAGTATAGTCTAACATTAGCAATATGAGAACTCTAGTTTATGCTGTACTATAAGACACATCAACACATTGTGACAGCAGCAAAAATGGCTCAGAAGAATGAGCACCACTGAGGTGCTATAATTGGCTGTGGTTCCAAGAATGTGAGCTATATTAAAGATTCACACACTTGTGGCAATGGTGTTGTGGTTGCAAACCTAGAGGTCTGTCAGTGTTAGCAATGGATTTATGCTTTGTGAAATGAAAACTAAAACTGTAGGTTTACCCATATATTAAAACATCTCCTTATTTGGGAATCAAGTAAAAGCACAGACTAAGATATAAGGCACACATATTGCATCAGTTATACTTTTATTTTGCTAAATCAACGAACAGGACATAAAGGTAGATCAGCTTGGAAGAATAATTTTATAATGTTGTATGTATACCTCATGTTGTCCTGGTTAATAAAGGGTTAATAATGCTCAGTGCACATCCATCTAGTAGAGTGCACTGCATTTGTATTATGACTTATTCGTTTTGCATATCTGTCCTTTCAATTACTTTAGCTTGCGGCTGCAACAACTTGTGTTAGATTATTTGCCTCAGTATAACGCTCACATAACTCATTGCCTACCAGAATGCACCCCATAAAAGTGGTATAAGCATATGTGCTAATCCTGCTAAAGATTGCATGTGCTTATGCTTTCATAATTTCTGTTATTGGAGGGACCAACACAGAAGGACAGCACATGCCTGATGCTGGCAGATCATCAATGCCTGATGATGATGGCAATGCTTACATGGCACATTTGGAAGAAACGATGGCCTTGTCTTCACCATTGTTGTGGGAAGGCTCACCCATGTCCTCCATGTTAGAAGCCCCTGTGGAAGTAGATGATGATTTCATAATCCCTCTAGTGCATGGCAGACATTCGGTAACTCTGATAACCACCTGACCTTCCTATGAATTCCCAGCTCACACAGTATTTAAAGTCTGCACTGGCTCAAACATGCATATACCCAACATGGGGAGAGACATCGGGGTGTGTTGCAGCACCATGGCTCTAGCCATGTCCCTAATCTGATTGGAATGCAAGGTGTAAAGCAGCAGATGTGCAAGTAAGTGAGCACGGCACAGGCAGCTGCATCTAACAGCATTGTAGAAATGGAGACTGTGCTATTCGACTTTTGTGTTGATCTGCAACACCTAAACAATGACATGGTCTATATGGACATATAACAGATGCTACTGCTTAGGTTGCTGATGGCAAAGGTTTCTTCTATAGGTGCTTTGATGAGATACATGATAACTGCCTTTTTGTTTACCTTGACAGGCCATGCAGTCTCTGGCTATGAGTGCATTTGGATGTAAAGAGTTTGGGCACATAAAAATCCTTCTTAGATAGTACACCATCATTAGTGAGATGGCATTATTGCCAGATGTGGACACACTGTATGCTACCATTGGCCATTTGAGGTCTCATGCTTCTGGGTGCTGAAGTTCCTAGGAATGCTTCACCAGGATCATAAATCATCCTATAATTCTATCCCCTCAGTATCACCAGATGGCATGAAGAGCACAGGACCTCTTGTTGCTATTTATTTCTTTATTTTATTTTACATTTGTTGACCAGGATAGTCCAACTGGATGCATGTCCGTTTTCAGAGGAGGCCAGGGAGAAAAGCTCCAGGTAAAAAGAAACATTAAAAACATGTTACAATTATGATTTTGACGAAGAGTACATAAGAAAACAATAATAAACATGTTCCACAGGTTAGAGTTAAACTCTGGTGAAAGCCAGGGGTAAATTAAACAGTAGCTGATTAATAGATTTTACATAATCTAGAAGAGAGTTAGCCAGGCTTGATACAATGACATAGCCAGTTTAGTGCCAGATGTTGTTTGAGTCTAGTTTTAAATCGACCTAGGGAGGAAAGTAAAGTAATGTCAGCTGGAAGTGAGTTCCAGGATCTGCCTATAGAGTTTGCAAAGAAAGAGTTACCAGCTGCATTGTTAATTTTGCTTGTCTGAATTAGTAGTCTGTTAGAGGATCTAAGCAGTTGCGGATTGTGATAGGGGGTGATAAGATTTTTAAGTGCAGGAGTATTATCCAGATTATAAAGGATTTTATAAGCCATGATCAGTTGGTAATACTGATTGATGCAATGATGTGTCCTAAAAGGCAGCCCAGTGGCAAACCTGGCAATGTGGTTGTTGCAGGTTGAGAGTTTGTTAAGTACAGTCTTGCTTATATTAGAAAGTATAGGGGATGCGTACAGAAGTGTTGAAAGAAGGTGAGAGTGAGCTATGGAAATTTTAGCTGGAGAGGTTAGGAAGGCTTTTATTCTGTAAACTGACCCTAGTTTTTTATTCATGGTTTTGATCGATTGGTTTACATGTAGGCCGAATTTTAGATTGTTATCTATAATGACACCTAGTAGTTTTGTAGATGGGTCAGGGGAGATTAATGTGCCATTATTTGCATTTATGGTAAAAGTAAAAGCAGGAGACCTTTGTTTTGGTGAGAATAACAGCATTTTAGTTTTTGTTGGGATTTAGTATCAAACGATGTTCGGAAAGCCTGTTTTTTATAGTGTGTAAAGGTGGCTGGGTAGCAGACCATAAGTCTGTTGGAGATGTGGCAGAGCAGGTCAGGGTGGAATCATCAGTGTAATGGATACAGTTGACTTTTGGGATGACAGTATACAGGTCATTAATGAAGATGGAAAACAGCAGGGCCCCTAGTATAGAGCCTTGTGGTGCTCCAAGGGTGTTGGGTAGTAGGTTAGAGAGTTTGTTCTGCCAAAGAACAGCCTGCTGTCTTCCATTCAGGGAGGATGTAAACCATTGAAGGGCCTTAGTATCTAGAGAGAATGTTTGCAAGGTGTGTATTAGAAGTTGGTGATCAACCATGTCAAATGCCTTGGAAAGATCCAAGAAGAGGGCGGAGAATATGTGATTGTTGTTGTGATTATGGTTTATGGTGTTGGTGAAAGCTAGTAGGGCTGAAGTAGTGCTGTGGTGTGGACAGAAGCTGTGTTGGGTATCTGCCATGAGGTGATTCTGGATTAGGTGGTGTATGAGTTGTCTGTGAATATATTTTTCCATAATCTTTGCAAGTGGAGAGAGTATGGCTATTGGTCTATAACTGGAGAATTCAGTAGAGCTGCCTCCTTTATGAAGTGGGATTACATAGGAGATTTTCCAGATGGTGGGAATTCTAGCTTCTGTTATGGTTCGATTAATTAGTATTGATACTGTGTAGGCAATAGCATCAGCTGTTTTTTTAAGGTACTCAGCGGGGAGTTGATCAGCAGAGAGTGTGGTGGGTTTTCATTTTTAATCATGGTACGGATAAGTGACATGGCCACTGGTTGGAAGCTGAATGAGGGTAGGTTTCTAGGGGTGGTACTTTCAGGACCAGGGGAGCTAGGAGGTAGTTGGCTTTGCTAGGGCTTGAATTGTCTCAGTAAAGAATCGGTTAAAATTATCTGAAACATCCTTGGGGCATTTATCAATAGTTGCAGCTGGGATGGGGGTAGAAGTTTGTCCAGGATGAAATAGATTATTGAATCCTGCCCAAAACTTCTGAGGGTTGTTTTGATTTACTGTCTGTAAGTTGCAGTAGTATTGTTTTTTGTCTTGTAAAATGGATTTTTTGGTTTCATTCCTAGATTACCTATATTTAATTTGATCTTGGGGGTCTTTAGTAGAACGCAATAAAGCCCATAATTTGTTTCTATGGGTAATTTTGAGTCTAGGCTCTTTAGAAAGCCATGGTGCAGTTTTTGCTTTTGTTCTCTTTGAACAAGCAGATGCATGCAAATCTAGGATCTCAAGAAATTTGTTATTAAAGTATGCAACTGCCTCCTATAAGGGGAGGTGTTTTAGAATATACCAGTTACATGAGTTAAATTCTTGTTGGAATTTGGCAGGGTCAAAGTCTTTTTTGTTTCTAACTTTTCTGAGTAAGGGTTGTTGGGGATTAATGGCTTTGTGCTTAACTGTATAAGTGAGAAGGTGATCGTTTAGGTCGTTGGGGAGGGTACCAGCAGTGTACAGCTGGGGGTGACTATTTATGAGTACCCAATCGAATATGCTTTCTTGTTGGTTGGGTTTACCTAACCTGGTAGGGGTGGATATGATTTGATTAAAATCATGCAGGTTAATATGGGTTGATGATAATTCTGAGGAACAGGTGCTCCAGTCTATGTTAAAATCCCAGAGTAGTAGGGTTTCTTGGGGGTAATGACATGATAGCCAGTGCAGGGTGTCTTCAAGTGTAGTTATATTGTTACCTGGGGGAATATACATGCAGATTATATTAATGCATTTACTTTTGTTTAGTTGCAATCTAGTTGCAAGAATTTCAGAGTTATTAATCTGCGGTGGATGTGTTACATCTATGGTCACAATTAACTCAGATTTGTAGAGTATAGCTACCCCTCACCCCTTCCTGGAAACATGATCCAGCCTGTGTATGTTATACCCAGGTGGTAACACTTCCTTGTCTGTAGTGTCAGGTTTTAACCAGGTTTCAGATAGACAGAGAATCTCAGGGGAGTGGACAGCCAGGAGTGCATGTAGTTCATGTACCTTGTTATTAATGCTTCTAATATTGAGATGACAGACTAGGAGAGAGTTAGTTGGTCTACTGATTATAGGATTGTAACTTAGGTTACTAGTAGAGGGGGGTGTATATATCAGAAGTGGATAGGTCAGGGTTGGGGTGAATGTCACCACAATTATTAGGCTAAGGCTGTACTTAGTGATAAGCTTCAGGAATTTATTTATAAGTTTGTAGTAGTGTATGGAACTAGGGCTAATGTGCCAGGGGTAGGTAATTATCAGTATTTGGAAGGGGTGTTGGACTACTCTGGTACTTGGTTCACTTTTACGTTTTTTACCAGTTGATTGTTTTCTTGTCTTTTCAGGGGTAGGTGTATTGATAGAGTGAACAAGACATTGAACAGGACCTGGTATTATATGTATGGATGAAGGTGGGAAGATTTACAGCTGGGGTGATAGTATGGCCCTTTGGGGTTTGAATTCCCATGAGAAAGTGGTTTTCATACAAGGTAAGGAGGTATGGGACCAGCAGGAGGGGTAGTAGAGGGGAATAAATCATTGTTAGGGATACAGCTATTGTATTAAGGAATTGTATTTCCTGATGATACAACACCAGAAGAAAGGGTGGAAGTAACTATACTGGTAGGGGATGGGAGAATGTCAAATAAAAGCTTATAGGTGCTAGTAGAATGTAGATAGAGGAAAGGGGGTGTGGTGAAATAACCTAGATGAAAGCTGATTGGATGTAATAAGTGGCAATGGATAACAATTTTCATTTAGCTGTCAACATGGGACACTTATCAGGGTACATGTGCATAATCTCATAGCTATACTCTTTCCTATTCCAAACCAACACAGTGCCCATTGCTAATGGTCATGATTGCAGCTCAGCTGGACCACTGTCTGATGTTTTCTGTGCCCCCCATAGCCTACAAGCAGAGTAAATGGTTACAGTATTCACCTCCCATGACTGACCCTAACTCATATTACAGGTCATTTCCACCTGTCACCATGTCTTCTCACAGATGCAATTGATGATGATTGTGTCCTCCTTACCACTAACCTGTGCGTCTGAAGTTATGTCTGATGCACAGAATGGCCAGGCTATGCATTGATTTAGAGATCATAGCTTTGCTAATGCATGCATCATTTTATTCTGTATTCCTGTGTAATGGATCATAGTCATTAACCAGATCTTGCCTTTTTGCCAGTCCCATGACATATTGCACTTGCCCCTTTCATGCCTGTTGCCTCTTCATTCCCATACTCCCTCCACTGATCATCACCTGATGTTTCTAATGCTGTGGGGGCCTTACTAGGATGTTTGCTCACTACACCACCTGTTTTCATGTGCCATATTATGCAGCATAAAGCATGCCATGAAGTTTTTGCTGCAGGTATCAGGTACATATTACAGTGCCCTGCTTGCTGCAGCAAAACAGTAGAAGTGTCTCTTGACTTGTCTAAATGTGCTTCATGGCATTCTATGTTTCAGCATGGATTGTGTTATATACCAACTGCTTTACTAAAAGAGCATTTATATTTTAGAATTTCTTCAATTAGCCACCATCTTTTAATGTAATTTTTTACTAAAATGCACTGATTAACTACACCGCCCCAAACAAGACAGTATCACACTCTATTGCTGCATTATTAATGCAAACATGGAAATATGTCATATTTTTCCTAACTTTTTGCAAGCACCCCTTAATAACTCCAGCTCTGCATATCCCATACTAGCCATTGCATAATCATGCTTAGCAAATCATGTCAACTTGTTTGTGCCACTTCGCTGCCTTAGTTTTATGTATGCATGCTTACCAGGACATCAGCAATTAGACTTTGAAAACAGTGATTGATTTGCTTATTTCAGGAGTACACAGAAGTCTCCTATGGAAGAGTATTTTCAGGGCATTCATGTCTTTTTGTTTATATTCCTGATTGTCATACTGTACTTCATATACAGCTTCTGCACATGATTGGTATTAAGAGGAATTGCTACCTGAAATGGCAAGAAGGTGTTTCCTTTGTACAGCATCATAAACTGCATCATTTCCACCTCAGCAATGACAGCTAGTGTTAGGAATCGCCAATCCATGCATTCACAACATTCAAATAACCCAAACTAGACCTACTAGTTTCCCAGAACTATTCCCAAGTATTAACTATGATCACTGTGAGGTGCATTCATGTTTTGTGGTAGATGAAATGCTTAAGAAACAAATGTTTTATCAACTAAGCCAGCACCTATCACTGCAGTATATACTGGGCTAATATGCTCTGTCGTTTCACACACTCGCACTTGCATCTCTCAGACAAGCTAGTATTCTCCCCCAGAAAATGTTGTTTTAGAGATGACATTGATGAATTACTGTACCAGTAAAATACAGTTTCTAGTGTATGCCTAAATCAAATGTTATTGGCAGATCTTTTAAAAGGGTGAGCATTACAAGGAATAAAAGAAATACTGCTGTTTATGCTGATGTTAGTGTTAAATTAGAAACATAAACTTTTCAAAATGTCTAAAATGTAAACATCATTGTTTCATAATCTGATCTTCCTGTTGCCAAAACTAGTTCCCAAGTGAGTGGAATTGTGATGTCATGTTATTGGCAAACTGAATGATATAGTACTTTTTCTGTTTTTCCAGCTTTGTTCAGCACCAGTCCACCAACTCTAACAACTTTAATTTTAATGAGACATTTCAAACAATGACTTTGTCCATCTACGCATTCATTTGTTGAGCTTATGCAATAATTGAAATTCATTTTTTAATCAGAAAACTTTATTGCCTACATGGAAATGCCCAATTATCCAGAAAATCTATAATGTCCGAGTGATTGCAATAAAATCTTTATGGTGTCTAAGGTGAAACAGCAGAACTTGTTCATGATCCAATAAATATAACTTCATCTATTTTATCTTAATAATCACTTCATTCTCAAGGGGTCACACACAACTAAGCAATATTGTTTAGTAAATATGTTTATTCACATCTTGGCACACACACATCAAACCAATACAACATAACCTCAGCAGGGTAGTGAAAACTAATCAGATCAACTCAGGTTTCTTTTCATTATACATAAACAATTTTTGTTATTGCACAAAATGCATGTGTTAAGTTTTTGACTGACTACAACTGGTCAAGAAATGCATGTAGGCCATTATATCTATAAAGTGAGGTTAACAATATGCCATGTGACACTATCTACTGAGGGACTAAAACAAGTATGATGTATTATTCCAATGATTCCACATACATGAGCATCTGATTTAATCAAATCATGCAAGCTTCTGAGAATGTTTTAGTTTGTATACTGAGTGAAGTCTCCTGCACTGGGGATGTGTGGGCTGTTTCCCAAATCCCATGAACTGAGGACCAGTAATTTAACTCTCTCTGCAGTCTCTTTTCAACAAAACTCTACCTATAATGAAAATGAGTCAGATGGTGCTACAGGTATTTAAGGAAAGAGTGTAAGGGTAGAAAGGAATGAAAGGCTTAATCAGAGGAATACGGAAGAAGAAGAAATTTTGCCTATATTGTCCTCCCAATTAGCTATTCAAAGTGTATAAATAATTGGGACATGTGCTGCTGAATGTTCATTGGCTACTGCTGTCTTACTAGTTTGTGAATGATAAGAAGACAAAAAGAGTGGTCTGCTTAAAAATCAACATGATGTTTTCGTAGGTATGGCATCGACTGCTTCAGTAATGGGGCACCATTATAGTTGTTTTATTTCTGGTTTAGTAGGGTGGTTTTCAGACAAAGTCAGACTGACAGATGAGGCAATCCACAGTATTCCAGCATTCCTATATAAAATAAATGTCTGTGGATTTGCTTTGTGCTGTTATTTCTCTTATTTTTCTGGTAAAGGGTTATCCATACCAAGTAGAAGATGCCTCAGGGCAAAAGAAGTTAAACTATTGAATGTACTGCCTTGACCACCTTTCTTTCTTTAGGAATTTCATCTTATTGTTCAGATAGCTGATGATACTGAAACATATGGACTCCAGAACCATATTCTCTTACATTTGCATCCATAGCAACTGGGTTCCACAATGAGGGATATCTGTGTAGTTCACTAAGTTTGTTTTCTGCAAGACATTTTCTCCTCACAGTCTGTAAACATCCAAAGCTTTTCCCATATCACTCTATAGCCATTTATTCCTTCCATCATTGTGAATGATGTCAATACCTGAAGAGAGAGGTGAGCATGTTTTACTACTTAAAAACACTTACTTTTTTAGCACTGAATAGTGCAAATATATCTGTTGTAACAAAAGCATTATGGAGTCAATAACTTTACTGAAAATAAAAGCTTTGAATTACTCATTTGGTCTCTAAATAAGCCTGGATTTGAACTTTTATAACGCAATATGTACAAAATGGTAGTTTTCAACATAGTCACAAGGTGGCATCTTTATAGGCTCATAGCTTCATAGCTTCATAGGTGTGTACTAAGCTAATGGCCATGGAGCCTTTACAAGCCTAGCCCATAGGATTACCCTGGCATTGTGCTACCCGACCTTAGTTCCCAGTGAATCTGTCAAGTAGAGCCACTGGAGTGATCCCTGGGGTGAATTTTCTATTTCCCATCCACTCATCAAGATTTCTCTTGAACAGGGCCAGTGAGGTGCTCTGATTGACATATATGGGAAGTCTATTCCATAGCATGGGCAGTCTCTGGGTTATGAACCTGTCCCTCCAGCACTTTCTGTTGATTGTGGAAATAAGGTTGAGGTCTCTGGAACGTGAGGTGTGGAGGGATTAGGATTTCTTTAGATGTAGCACTTCTAACAGAGCTGGGTCAGACATGGCTTTGTAAGTCAAGCAGAGATCGCCTCTAAGTAGGTGATATGAGACAGAGAATAGTTGGAGTTTTTTTGAGTCTGTCCATATAGGACAAGTGTTTAAGGCTTAGAATCCTCTTTGTGAGGTACTTTTGTGACCTCTCCAGTTGTTGCACGTGTCTAGTGAGGTACATGCCAAATGAGGCATTGTACTTGATGATTGGCCTAATGAGGGAAGAGTAGAGGGAGACAATTACCTCTTTCCTCCAGGATGCAAAATCCTTAGTAATGAGACGTGCTACATAGAAGGACTTTCAGCCACAGTGGCAATGTGGTGGTCAAAAGAGAGGTTGCTGTCAACCTGTGTTCCAAGATCTTTTATAAATGCCTTCTGTGTTCAGTGGACTACCATTGATGTAGTAATTCATGGGAACCGTGTTTTTCCAAAAGTGATGACGACAAATTTTTAGCCTTGAGCTTAAGACCATGGTTCTGACACCAATCATTGGTCTCAGTGTGGCCTTTCTGTAGGATGTCAACATCACTTGGGGAGTTAATAATAGCTCCCAACTTGCAATTGTCTGTGAGCTTTGTCAGCCAGAGTCCCTTTGTTTTGGCCTGGACTTCAGGGAAGTAGATACCAAACAGGAGAGGACCCAGGACTGAACCCTGTGGGACTCCACTCGTGACTGGTCAGCAGTCTGACTTGGAGTCAGCTACTTTCACACTGTGGGTTCTATCTGTGAGACAGTTAGCAACCCACCTAGTGATATAGGGGTTGATGCCTAACTTACTGAGTTTTCTATGATTCCAGAATGTGGAATGGTATCAATGGCCTTGGCCAGATCACGGTAGGCTGTGTAAACCACTTTGCCTTCATCCTCAGCTCTGGTGACTGATTCAAAGAAGTCGACCAAAGTGAGCAGGAATGATCTACCCTTCACAAAACCAAACTATGTGGGATCCAGAGTTTGGAGATTCCTTATATCCTTGTTTATTAGGTCCATGATGATGCATTCCATAGCTTTGCATATCAGACTCATTAGGCAAATGGAGGAATAGTTCACAGGGTCTGTAGATGCTCCATCTTTGTGGAGAGAAATGACTGTAACAGTGTGCCATTTCGTAGGGGCAAAGCCTGAGGTGAGGCTGTGATTGAACAGGGCACACAAGTGAGGTGCCAGTTCACTCTGTTGTTCATGTAGAACACAGCCAGGGATATTGTCAGGTCCCATAGAAGCTGTATTCTTGGTCTTAGACAGTGCTGTTTTAACCTGTGCAGCAGTAATAATGGATGCCTGGCAATCAACTGTTAATGTGATAGATCCTTTGGGAGGGGGGAGAGAGGGGTAAAGTTGGCAGTGAATCTGCCGGTCAGTATATTGGCAATATCTGTCAGCTCAGTATAGAGGTACTATTGTGCAGTAGATCAGAGCAAATCTGAGTATTAGCATGGAGATTCTTTACATAACTATAGAATGCCTTGTGGTTGTCTTTACTATCTGCCACAATTCTGTTTTCATAGCTAGCTTTAGAGGATTTGATGAAGGATCTCAACTTTTTGTTGAGGCTGATAAAGACGTTTTTCCAGTCTTGGGACTTCACCTTATTCCACATCAGTTTCCTCTTTCTGTCGTAGAGTTTGTTTATGGCAGGGGACCACCAGATTGGCTTCCTATTTTTGGAGGAGAGTGTCTTGGTTCTATTGGGTATGGTGAGATCCATGCATTTGTTTACGTGTTCATACTGTGCTTTGTTGTATGATTAGGCAGTCATGCAACTATTCTCCATTTGCATGGGTGCCGTGAAGTTAGCCACCTCTGTTTTTAGGAGCCCAAAGTTAGCTTTTAAGAAGTTTTTATGGTGGTTACCTTTATGGGGTGGAGGTGAGGGTGGGAGGGATGTAGATTTCCAAGGTGATTAGTTTGTGGTCGGATTTAACCAGGGTGGAGTTGACTATCAGTATAGAGCAACAGCCGCCCATGTTAGTAATGACCAGGTCAGGGATGTTGCTACCTCTAGTGGGGGTAAGAATGAGCTGGTCCAGGGAATTGGAATTAACAAATTCCAGGAAACATTTGGCAAGTGTATTGGTACATGAGTAGTTTCCCAGTTAATGTAGGGGTAGTTGAAGTTGCCCAGTATGAGAGTGTTAGGTTGGACCCTATTATTCTGCAGAGTGCTTAAGAACGTGGAGCATGTGTCTTGGGACATGGTTGGGGACCTGTAGCAGCCTATGACCTGAATCGCTGTCTTACCCAATGTCAGCTGCACCTGAAGTATCTCTGATGCATTATGCTGGGCTGCCAGTCTGGAGGTGTGTGCATCCTTTATGAATATGGAAACCCCACCACCTTTGGAGCTTCGGTTTAAGTTCTGGGGCTGAAAGGTGTGGAATGAGTTATAGCCTGGTGGTGCAGGGGTGCTTTCTGCTGCCTTAAACCAGATCTCTGTTACAGCACAAATGTCAATGTTCTCCATTTTAAGGAGTGCTTTGAGTGAGTGCATTTTAAAATTTAGACTTCTAGCATTGAGCAGCATGACCCTCAGATTGTATTTGTTTGTAGTTGTTACACTGGTAATTTGGTCTTTTGAACACCACCTAAAACAGGCACTATAGGGGTGGCAAGAGCCTTGGCCAGTATCCGGAAGCCCAGGGATGACAGATGCAGGCCATCTCTGACAAAGCATTGAGGTCTGTCAATCATGTCATCCCAGGCAGACAGATAATGGATCCCCTTAGAATGACACCAGAAATTTTACCAATTGTTGATATCAATGCTGGGTGATAGTAGGATGCTGCTCAGGGCTAGGGTCATACCTGTGCTACATAATCCGAGAGCTCCTCCATGTCTCTTTTCATGTACAAAAGAAAAAAAAAAAAAAAACTGATATAAAAATGCAAACCGGAGGACTGCTTTGAGCAAAGAAACCACAAATTTAATGAAGAGCTTTTTGTCTGCCTCTATGGACAGACTTCTTCAGATAAATTTAAATGGTAAAACACTTCCTTTATAAAATCTACTAAGTCACATGTATTGAAACAACCAATAATCCAGGTCAAATGAGAGTGTTTACAAGTGCTAAGCAACCAGTACTACAGTCCTCTGCTATTTAAAGTTACAGTACATAAATATAACATTAACTAAAAATAAAATACCAAGTCTGTTAGTAAGAAATAGAAGGTAAGCAAATTAACATATACAGTGCATACCAAAAATTCCATACATAGGTTTGTAGGTTGGTACTAGGCTATGGACTATACACGCCTGGCCATAATAATTCCCTGGCTATTTCTTCCCAGAATATTTACTTCCCTGGTCCCCTGTCTAGCAGGGCTACTGACATGATCCCTGGGGTGAATTTCTTATCTCCCATCCAATCGTCAAGGTTCCTTTTGAAGAGGGCCAAAGAGGCGCTCAGCTTGATATGTATGGGCAGTCTATTCCAGAGTATGGGGAAACTCTGGGCCAGGAACCTATCCTTCCAGCATATTTTGTTCATTGCAATGACCAGGTTTAGATCCCTGGAGCATGTGGCTCTAAAGGACTGCGATTTCTTTAAGTGTAGCAGGTCCAACAGCACTGAGTTTGACATGGCCTTGTATGTTAAGCAGACATCGCCTCTGAGTAGACAATATGCAAGAGGGTATAGCTGGAGTTTTTTTTAGATGGTCAGCATAGGGCATCTGCTTTAGGCCTGTGATTCTTTTAGTGAGGAATTTCTGTGGCCTTTTCAGTTGTTGCAGATGTCTTGTGAGGTATATATCAAATGGGGCATTGTACTCTATAATGGGTCTAATGAGGGATGAGTACAGTAGGACAATGACCTCCTTTTTTGTGGATGAAAAGCCCTTGGTGATGAGGTGTGCCACATAGAAGGATTTCCTGACTGTTGTGGCTATGTGGTTATCGAAGGTGAGACCACTGTCCACCTGTGTCCCTAAGTCCCTTATCACACTTTCAATGTTTAGTGTACTGCCATTTATGTGATAATTCATGGGTACATGGTTTTTCACAAAGGGGATAACTATGCATTTCTTGGCATTGAGCTTAAGCAAATGGCACTGGCACCAAGCATCTGTTTCTGTAAGACCCTTTTGTAGAAAATCCACATCATCTGGGGATTCAATAATGACTCCCAGTTTGCAGTCATCTGAGAACTTTGTTAGCCAGAGTCCCTTAGTGTTAGCCTGTACTTCAGAGAAGTAGATGCTGAACAAGAGCGGTCCCAGAATTGAACCCTGAGGTACTCCACTTGTCACCTGTCTGGAGCTGGATTTTGAGTCAGCTACTTTTACAGTGTGGGTTCTGTCAGTAAGCCAGTTGGCAACCCATTGAGTGATGTAGGGATTAATGCCCAGCTTAGTAAGTTTATCTATGATTCCAGAGTGGGGGATGGTGTCGAAGGCCTTGGCAAGGTCCAGATAGGCTGTGTGTACCGCCTTACCCTTGTCCACAGCTCTGGAGACTGATTCGAAGAAGTCATTCAGGTTGAGGAGACAAGATCAGCCCTTTACAAAACCAAACTGGGTGGGGTCCAGTGTTTGAAGGTTGCCAGTGTCTTTGTTTATAAGTTTTATGATAATGCGTTCCATGGCTTTGCAGATCAGGCTCATCAGACTGATGGGGCGGTATTTCCCAGCATCCAAAGTGGATCGCCCCTTGTGGAGTGAAATAACTGTAGCTGTGCACCACTCATTGGGAACGAAGCCTGAGATGAGGCTATGATTAAACATGACACTTAGGTGAGGTGCCAGTTCATTTTGTAGTTCATGTAGTACTGTCTTCTGGTCCCATGAATGATGTTTTCTTAGCTTTGGAGACTGCGTTTTTTACCTGTGTGGCCATTTTTACTGGAATTTGGCAATCTTTTGATATTGACATGGGCCCTTTAGGGGGTGAGGGAGATGTGAAGTTGGCACTGAATTGATCTGCCAGGATATCGGCAGTATCCTTGGGATCAGTTTATTTAATGCCATTCTGTTGTAGCTCAGAGCACATAGGAGCATTGCCATTTAGATTCTTGACATAAATGTATTTCAAATATGTTCATAAAATTCATGTTACCTACATAAACATTTTAGTTTTAATAAGCAAGTAATGGCACACATTTCATTAATGTCCAGAAAGCTATAGACATTCAATGACAGTTGTCAATATAATTCTAGTTCTTCTAATTTCAAAGATAATGGTCGTCTTCTATAATCTACTGGAATTTGATCTATAACAGTAAAAGTGTGACCAGGAAATGCTACAGTGTGTTTGGTTAAGATGTTCTCAGTCTTTTGATGGTCAGTTGCATAAAGGTGTTCATATATTTGATCTCGGAGTCTGCGCACTGTCTTTTCTATATAGAACGCTGCACGTGTTGCACACTTAGCTAGGTAAACTATTAATTTGGAGTTATAACTGAATTTTTCTTTAGGAAATAATGTCTGTTCCTTACTTCAGATTTGTTGCCTGTGTTAATGTGTTTGCAGTATTTATACATGTTGCACTGTAGCATTTCCTGGTCACACTTTTACTGTTATAGATCGAACTCCAGTAGATGACAGAGGACGACCATTATCTTTTAAATTAGAAGAACTAGAATTAAATTGACAACTGTCACTGAACACCTATCTTTCTGGGCATTAATGAAATGTGTGCCATTACTTGCTTATTAAAACTAAAAAGTTTATGTAGGTAATATGAATTTTATGAACATATTTGAAATACTTTTATGTATCAAATTTTTGGTATGCACTGTAAATGTTAATTTGCTTACCTTCTAGTTCTTACTAACAGACTTGGTATTTTATTTTAAGTTAATGTTATATTTATGTATCATAACTTTTAATAACAGAGGAATGTAGAATTGGTTGCTTAACACTCTCATTTGACCTGGATTATTGGTTGTTTCAATACACGTGACTTAGTAGATTTTTTAAAGGAAGTATTTTACCATTTCATTTTATCTGAAGAAGTCTGTCCAAAGAGGCAGACGAAAAGTGCTTCATTAAATTTGTGGTCTCTTTTCATGTAGTCCAGGGAAGTATGTCTCAGGTCATTCACACCCGCATGTACAATGACAGAGCCATATTTGTACCTGTTGTTGAGGGACCTGAGTGCTTGCATTATATGGTGGATCCTGGCACCTGATAGGTAGCTCACTGTTACATTCTCCGTATTCAGCGCAGTGAGTGGGAAATCAGTGTGCCTCACTATTGTGTCACCTATGACTAGCATGTTGGACATGCTGTTTTGGCTTTGGTTGAGTGGCACACTGTTTAGGATAGTTATTTGTCTCGTGATTAGTGTTGTGTTGTGATGGTCGAGTGTGTTTCTGCTTTGGAGGTCTCTGCTGTTTAGATAGATTTTTTACTGAGAGCCACCAAAAAGGTGGGTGTGTGGTTTGTGTTTTTATGTGAAGGCAGTGCTGGTGTGTGTTCTGGAGGGCTATGTGTTCCACATGGTGTGGTGCAAGTGTTGACCTTCTCCTCCTGACCAGCTATTCCGGTCTTGGCTGGAGAGTGCGTGGCTTCCAGTTTGGATATGTAAGTGCATCTCTCGCAAGTCTGAGTGTTGGGAGGTAAAAGAAGAGGGTTGTCTGTGTACATGAGGTAGTTGCTACATTGCCTCAGGATGCCCAAGTTCACCAAGTTAATAAGAGAAAGCACAGGGAATTGACCTTTAGACATGCCTGGAGGAGTGGGTATTAATAATAAGTACTGGAACTGTTTCTTGTAGAACATTTAGTACTGGTAGCACTTTTGTGTGCTACAATAATTTCTACAAGAATTCTGGTAAACTGCTAGACTAATAATCTAGTAAAATTGCAGTAGAGGAGAGAACTAGCAGATCTAAGGGAAAAGTTGAAGAGCAGACTTTGGCACTGCTCAGAGGCTTACAAACAGTCCTGGATAAAGCAAATCTGTATCTGGACTTGAAAAGTTACAGGAAAGGTGGGAAACAAGCGCAAATGAATGCTTTTAAACCAGAAAGTTTAAAGAGATGGAAACTGTCCAAACAGCCAATAAACTACAATTTTTGGGCCAGAAACCAGTTCTCTTGTGGTAGATAGGCTACCTAGTGCTTACCACTCCCACTGATAAGTTAGAAGGCTTTCTTCTGACAAAGAACAGTCCTGGATACAGCAAATCTGTATCTGGACTAGACTAGTTATAGACAAGGTGGGGAGCAAGTGCCGATGTGGTATTTTAAATCAGAAATTTGAAATAGATGGAAAAAACTGCCCAAACGTCCAATGAACTACAATTTCTGGCCCAAAAACCACCCCCCCCTTTTGGTAGAAAGGATGTTTAGTGCTTACTAATCCCACTGATAAGCTAGAAGGCTTCCCTCTGACACAGAAAGGCTTGGGGGTTTCAGAATTTTACAAACAGTCATGGATACAGCAAATCTGTATCTGGACTAGACTAGTTATAGGAAAGGTGGGAAACAAGTGCAAATATGGGAATTTAAATCAGAAAGTTTAAATAGATGGAAAAAAAACTGCCCAAACAGCCAATGAACTACAATTTCTGGCCCAGAAACCACTCCTGTGGTAGATAGGCTACCTAGTGCTTACCACTCCCACTGATAAGCTACAAGGCTACCCTCCAGCACAGAAAGGCTTGGGGGGGGGGGCTCAGAAGCTTACAAACTTTCCTGGATATAGCAAATCTGTATCTGGGCTACACTAGTTATAGCAAAGGTGGGAAACAAGTGCAAATGTGGGATCTTAAATCAGAAAGTTTAAATAGATGGAAAACACTGCCCAAACAGCCAATGAACTACAATGTCTGGGCCTGAAACCACTGTTGTGGTAGATAGGCTACCTAGTGCTTACCTCTCCCACTGATAAGCTACAAGGCTTCCCTCCAGCACAGAAAGGCTTGGGGGGGGGCTCAGAAGCTTACAAACAGTCCTGGATACAGCAAATCTGTATCTGGATCAGACTAGTTGCAGGAAAGGCAGGAAATAAGCACAAATGTAGGCTTTTAAACCAGAAAGTTGAAAGAGATGGAAAACTGCCCAAACAGCCAATAAACTACGTCTGGTCCATAAACCACTCTTTTTGTAGATAGGCTTCCTCATGCTTACCACTCCCACTGATAAGCTAGAAGGCTTCCCTCCAACACAGAAAGGCTTGGGGGGCTGAGAAGCTTACAAACAGTCCTGGATACAGCAAATCTGTATCTGGACTAGACTAGTTACAGGAAAGGCAGAAAACAAGCTTAGAATTTTTTTTGTAAAGTGGAAAGGGAGAAAGGAGAAACATAAGATAATTTAAGGTTAAGGACCTGTGTGGTTTGCCCTTCTCAAATGTTCTCCCTGTCTTAGGTAGAATGAGCTAGTGACACTAGCCTGGGATAGAGCTGGGATACAGCTAAACAGATGGGACTGGTAGTAGTGTCTGAAGTTAAAATATGATCTCACTGTACTCGGTTGAGTGAGCAAATGAGATAGACCCAGGCGGAGTGTTCAAACACAAATTTACAGGAAGGGTGGGCAATTCCAAAGCCACCAAGATTCATACCAAAACATGAACAGGGAGGGAGGGCAGGAAACTAACTGCAGAGAGAGAGAGAGAGAGAGAGACCACAGCATTCTATGAAACAAATAAATAGAAGAAAAACTAAAGAGAGACACAGACCACAATATCCAATGAAACAAATAGACAGAAAAATAAAATGCAGTACAATCTTTAACACTGCAAGTTTTTACTTAACTCAGCTAGTAATGCAGTTGATTGTAGGTTTATAGCAGAAAGCCAAACAACTCAGATATTCAGCAGTAATAAATTCAAGGATATGTGACTAGCACTTATAAATACAAAGAAACCCTCTAGCTAAGAGTTTAACACTGAATATCAATGAAATGAAAGACAACACGCCCCACTAACTGCAGAGAGAGAGAGAGAGAGAGAGAGAGAGAGAGAGAAAGACCACAGTATTCTATGAAGCAAATAATAGAAAAATAAATAAGTGCAGAAAGACACAGACCAAAATATTCAATGAAACAATTAAATAGACAGAAAACTAAAATGCAGTACAATCTTTAACACTGCAAGTTTGTACTTAATTCAGCTAGTAATGCAGTTGATTGTAGATATATAGTAGAAAGCCAAACAACTCAGATACTGAGCATTAATAAATTCAAGGATATGTGACTAGCACTTATAAATACAAAGAAACCCTCTAGGTTAAGAGTTTAACACTGAATATCAGTGAAGTGAAAGACAGCAAGCCCCACTAACTGCAGAGAGAGAGAGAGAGAGAAGAGAGAGAGAGAGAGAGAGAGAGAGACCACAGTATTCTATGAAACAAATAAATAGAAACATAAATAACTGCAGAGAGACACAGACCGCAATATTCAATAAAATAATTAGACAGAAAAAATAAAATGCAGTACAATCTTTAACACTGCAAGTTTATATATAACTCTGCTAGTAATGCAGTTGATTGTAGGTATATAGCAGAAAGTACCTACATTTAAATAATCTACTCAGAAGATTTTTTTTTTCTGGTTTAGAGATAAAGATTTATTAATGAAATACTGCAAACAATATGTGAGGTGAAAAAAATGCTGTAATTCTTGTTTATTATCTTGTTTTTTCTTTTGATTTTACATATTTACATCTCTTGTCTACACTGGCATCTTTTAAGAGATGCTTCACATTGCACTGAGGAAGCTGAATAGTGAAAGCACTCTGCAATATTTTTATTTTTCTTGGAATGGTATAATAAATGATGAGTTCAGTATTTAGAATGGCATCTTTTTTTGGTATTTAAACAGTTTTG
This sequence comes from Protopterus annectens, assembly GCF_019279795.1. Taxonomy (NCBI): domain Eukaryota; kingdom Metazoa; phylum Chordata; order Ceratodontiformes; family Protopteridae; genus Protopterus; species Protopterus annectens. The sequence goes on from NC_056744.1 coordinate 663,591,732, forward strand.
GTATCACTGCATCCATTAGAGTACTGAACATGCTGGCTTACTTACAGCATATCTACCTGTCTAGATGTAATATATACACAGATATCTAAATGTATCTATTTATATTAAACAAAATGCGTTTTCGTCCCTTACTGCAGGACTTTTTTTTTATCTGATGAAGTCCTGCAGAATTGGAATTCAGTAACTGCATTCTACTCAACGGCTTTCTTGGTTTTGTTTTCTTGGTTTATATTGGATAGCCACACTATTTTTGTTTATATACACAGATATCTAAATGTATCTAAATGTATCTATTTATATCTATACTTTATATATATATATATATATATATATATATATATATATATATATATATATATATATATATGTATAGTTCCCCTTCAAACCATCAAACGTTTAAAACATCGAAGTTCAGTTAATTGAGACCAGAACATCGAGTTTTAAAACATTGAAGGTTTGAAGGGGAAGAAAAAGGTAAGTGTAGGTGGGAGAATGTTTGTATTTTTGCAGGGCACCCATACTGTGTGCGTCTATGTGCCATCTGTGTGATGGCACTACAGGTAGGGTATGCAAAATCTCCCATTTAGCACTTCTGCATATAGTGCTAAATGGGAGATTTCCATTTACTCCATTGTAGTGCGGTCTCGGACTTGGAATATTAAAGTAGGGGGGTGTGGGGGGTGCAGCCGTCTGCATGGGCGGTGCAGGGGGCAAAGCCTCCCTGCATACAATTGTTAAAATTTATTTTTGGTTACACTTGTAACCATCGATGTTTCAAAATTCGATGTTCTGGTCTCGATGATCAGAATTTCGATGTTTTTAAATTTTGATGGTTAGAAGTGGAACCACATATATATATATATATATAAGTAAAAAACAAATATTTACTACTGCAAAAGTAATACCCAGCTCAAAAAAGGTCAATAATAAACACAAAAAGATTTAGCTGGTATTAGTTAATTATAAGGCAATTATTTTCAGTCAAAATATGGCAGACAGACTGAAGAATATGCCAAAAACACTATTTCAGAAACAAAATAGTCTTGGTTGTTGAAAAATAAAAAAGTGTTTCAGTACCTTGTATAGAACCAAATGGTTCTTAAATCCAAACGGTATTCACTTTTTCGGTTTTTGTTGTTGAAAATAAAAAAAAATGTTCAGTACCTTATATAGAACCCGGTGGTTCTTAAATCCAAACAGTATTCACTTCTTCGGATTTTATTTTCCTTGATGGTAATTTCAATGACCTGGAATAATGCGCGTTAATATGCCAAGACGCCAAAACCACATCCAGCAAACACAATATTCAGCGGATGTTTCAGGTTAGCAGAAAAGAAGTTGTTAACAGATGTCTCTGCTTAAATTACTGCAACAAATAGGCTTCTGGCTAGCAGTACTGATGCAAACAGTTTATGCAGCTTCACGTGTAATCATTAACATCAAGCTCGCAATACTGATGCGAACTGTTTATACAGCTTCAGATATAGTCATCCACATCACAACCAAGTCATTTCCCTCTTATTCCGTCTTCCTTGCAGTATGGGCATTCACCCCACTTAATGAATGAAACTATGTAACACAAGCTAAACAGTTCATGTACGAAACAGATATAATATATCCAGCTTTCCACAATTCCTTTTAGACTTGAATAAATTCAATAGCATCGATATAAATGAAAACTTTTAATGCGATATCACAAAGAACAAGCAGGCAAGCGCTTTCACTTAATTAGCTTCCTCGTACTTTTGCTTGACAAATGGCCCTTTTATAACTTCAAATTTCAAAATATAAAATTACGTCATTTCCTCTTGTATATATTAATTAATACATTAAATGCATAATATTCACTTTATATTAGGTGTCATTGTTTAATAAAAACCAAACAATTTCCTCATCTTTAAACTGTTAAAACTTGACTTTTAATCATAAAAACCATTCATTTAAAATTTATTAAAAATCCTAAAACATACAGTTGCGATATCCGTAAATATACCTACACGTGTATATTGTAATTTCTAGCCCTGCAAACACCTAGTGATTGCTTATACTATATAATAATATTTTTATTTGTCTTTGGATGTGTTCGTGATGCCATCTGCACATCTTTATATAGTATTTAAATATAGCGACTGCCTAGTGATTGCTCATAGCAAAACAAATCTAAAACGTGATAGTTTAATGTTTTCAAGGCAATCGTGGACTGTTCGTTTAAATAAAAATCAGTCATTGTTGGAGTATGCGAGACATTTATTCCTTTTGTCAATTCCATAATTTATTACCTATACGGATTAATATGCAAGTATTAAAACGTAACATATATTTAACGAGTAAATGTTGTTAATGCAAATGAATTATATATATAAAATTACATATGAACCCTACATGGTATGTTAGTACACTAAAAGTGATTACAGTATTGTAAGTGAGTATAAAAGAATGAGATATGGTGTGGTGAAACTTGGAGAAGAGCAGAGGAAAAGAAAAAGAAGTATAAAGTTAAAATAAACTGAAAGGACCTGTTAGTGTCAATCAAACAGATCTGAAATACTATACTGGGTGTATTCAAGCTATTTGGGGAACATATGGGATAGTAAAGGTGATACCAGAGAAACTAAAAGGTATCAGGATCTTGCTAATGTATGGAAGCAGGTCAAGACAAGAATATATATACACAGGTGAATGACTATTAGGCCCTTTATATATAATATAATATAATGTAATCAAATAATGTGTATGAATGAAATAAATTAAATAAATATCTACCTGTTTAAATTAGTAAAGTATGAATAACTGTTTTATTTTCATAGGTAATATTATTTATAATAATTATACTATATTTTTAAAAATTGTTTAAAAAATATATTGATAACAATTACAAATAAAGTGTTTTCTATGTTTACTTATTTATGGTTAATCTCCTACTTTTTAGTATAGGCTTTATGGGGATCCTGTCATTTAGACCTGGCTCCTGATCTGCTCGTAATCTAATCATCCAATTCATTTCGAATTCCTCAGTTCTATTCTTTATATCCCCTCCCCGAATGTTGACATAATTATTCTGTAAGACCATAAAATTAAAGTAGTGATCACTTGATGTCATAGCAACATGTTTTGATAAAGCATTGTTGGTGGTTTTTGTCTTTATGTTATATAAATGTTCTCTTATCCTATCTCTTAACCGTCTGTCAGTCTTGCCCACGTAAAACGCTGGGCAAGCTGTACACCTGGCTATATAAACTATATGTGTTGTATCACATGTTGCTTTTGCTTTTAACTTATACTCTTGTTGGGTGGTAGGATGTATTAAATTAGTAGAGATGTCAATATATTTGCAATATCTGCATTTCATGCAGGGCCTGGTACCGTACAATATCCCTGTATCAAACTGTTTCTGGTTTATTCTATTGGGTCATAGCATTCTATGTAAATTCTTTTTATTTTTGTATGTGTATTGTGGTAGATTACCTACTATATTCAATATTTCTTTGTCTACAGTTAATATATTCCAATGTTTCTCATATATTTGTCTAATGTCCCTAATGTCCTGTGTATAATGTAATACAATTCTACTATAATTAACTGTTTTAGACATGTTCATTAATTCTGGTTTGTCCTTATAATTGGATGAAAAATAGGGCTGTGCTATATCCTTTCTTTCTTCAGTCACCTTCATAATTTCCTTTTCTATCTCTGTTTGCTTATATGACCTTACTATTAAATTTTCTTTAAGTCTAGTTATCTCTTTGTCATACCCTAGTTCTGTGGAGTTTAATCTTGAAGTTCTCATAGCCTGACCTCTAACAATGTTTTTAAATATAAAACCTGGGTGCATACTTTCTCTATGTAATAGTGTATTACGATAACAGCTTTTTCTATGTATACCAGTGTTTAAACACCCATCTAGAATTTTTTCAATATATACGTCCAAAAATGAGATCCTTTGGTTTGATATTTCTTCAGTGAATTTCAAATAGTTGGTATGTGTGTTTATTTCACGAACAAATTTGTTTAATTCTTTTAGATCTGATTCCCATAATAGGAAAAGATCATCTACAAATCTGACGTAAAACTTTACATATTTCTTGTAAGATTCCATTTCAAAGAGATGTACTATTTCCCAATCAGCCATAACTAGATTGGCGTAGCTATTGGCACATGGCGTGCCCATAGCTACGCCATCCCTCTGTATATAGATCTCATCTTTGAATGCAAAAACATTGTTATTCAGGACTATTTCAGAGACTGCAATTACAACGCCAACATTTTGAAGTCTGTATTAAAAGAAAAATCATTCCAAGAGGACTTCGGATACTGAAGATGCCAACTACAGGAACTGTATATCAAGATTTATTATATAAATGGCAACAAATTAACATAGAAACAAGTATCAAATATATGGAACTATTGAATTCATATTTCCTTCCAGAAGAATTGAATTTGAGAGAAACAATCAAGAAACAACAGCAACAGATATATGAACTTTATCCTGATGTTATAGTTAATAAAATGTTGGAGAAGTTATTAGATGACATTTATTTATATGAAAAAAAGTTAACAGAACAGAAACAGAGCAAAATTAAACGAGATATAGAAGATTTTGCAAAAGGACACGTCTTTACTTGGCCGAGAACAAACTTTAAAACGAATACAGATAACAAAATAAGTCAAGATAGAAGTAAGGAATTCAGAAATACTAGTAAAAATTACAAAGATGAAGGGGATTATACAGAAGGAAATAAAGGACTAGTTGTAAAAAATACTAATCAAATAGAACAGAGAAATCAGACTAATACAGATAGGAATGTAGTAGTTACAACAGCCTTGGTTCATCACAACAGTGATGACGAAAATGGTGTTTCTACTCCCCAGAATACCAATAATTTAATCTTAGTAGGGGAAGAAATAGAAGAAATAGTGGAATTAGGAGAAAAAGAAGATGAGCATTTAAATAAAAAAGATAGACAGCAAAAAAGAGTAAATAATCAAAATACTAAAGAAATAGTCCCTTTCCCCATAGCGCAAGCTTGGACAAAAGGAAGAAATCGCTCAATGAGCAGAGGACGACAAAAAAGGAGAATGATGGACCAGGAATACACAGGCCCAACTATCAAAAAAATGTGGCAAGGGACCTAAATTCCATTATTTGGAATATATCCCACAGAGAATTAGATAAACAGGAAAAAGAAGTATTGGAAAAAGGACTTACTTTTATTCCTTCAACAAAAAGTGAGATTACCCAAACAGTGACAGATTTGAAGCTATTTACCAGGAATGTCCAATTAAAATTAGACTATGGTAATGAAATAACTAGTAACAAAAAATTAAACAAACCTAGTATCTTCGTGCCTAACTTGCATCCACTAATAGATGCATTTACTAAATTAGTGGAAAAGGATTTATATATGTATGAAGAGAAACAGAAAAAGAAAAAATGGTATGGAAATTTGACGTATAAACAACGTCAAGCATTAAAAGTTTTAGAAAGAGATCCTAATATAATGCTTAGACCAGCAGATAAGGGGGGACCCACAGTTATTATGGACATGACAGAATATATTCAAAGCATGAAATCTATGCTTAATAACACAGAATATTATGCTAAAATAAAATTGGAAGCAATAGATAACATAATAAATAGAATTAGATATAGCTTAGACATGTTACATAATCAACGAAAAATAAATGAGGAGGTATATAATTTTTGCATGGTGATGGATCCAACAATACCATGCATACAAGGCATACCTAAAATTCACAAAGATCCCCTACAACCACCTATGCGACCTATAGTTGCAGGCAAAGGATGGGCAACTGAGCCCATTTCTTTATATTTGGAAACTGTCCTTAGACCTGTAGTTGAAAGTTATGAACATATACTTAGAGATACCAAACAGTTTTTACTAAAGCTTTATGAACATACCTCAAATATTTCTGTTACTAAAGATACATTACTGGTTACATTAGATGTTCAATCTTTATTCACATCTATACCCAATGAAATGGGAGTTGAATGTATAAAAAATAGATTGAATAATGATTCAAAAAATGGTGAATCTCATGTTGAAGTAATATGTGATTTGATTGAAATAGTCCTGAATAACAATGTTTTTGCATTCAAAGATGAGATCTATATACAGAGGGATGGCGTAGCTATGGGCACGCCATGTGCCAATAGCTACGCCAATCTAGTTATGGCTGATTGGGAAATAGTACATCTCTTTGAAATGGAATCTTACAAGAAATATGTAAAGTTTTACGTCAGATTTGTAGATGATCTCTTCCTATTATGGGAATCAGATCTAAAAGAACTAAACAAATTTGTTCGTGAAATAAACACACATACCAACTATTTGAAATTCACTGAAGAAATATCAAATCAAAGGATCTCATTTTTGGACGTATATATTGAAAAAATTCTAGATGGGTGTTTAAACACTGGTATACATAGAAAAAGCTGTTATCGTAATACACTATTACATAGAGAAAGTATGCACCCAGGTTTTATATTTAAAAACATTGTTAGAGGTCAGGCTATGAGAACTTCAAGATTAAACTCCACAGAACTAGGGTATGACAAAGAGATAACTAGACTTAAAGAAAATTTAATAGTAAGGTCATATAAGCAAACAGAGATAGAAAAGGAAATTATGAAGGTGACTGAAGAAAGAAAGGATATAGCACAGCCCTATTTTTCATCCAATTATAAGGACAAACCAGAATTAATGAACATGTCTAAAACAGTTAATTATAGTAGAATTGTATTACATTATACACAGGACATTAGGGACATTAGACAAATATATGAGAAACATTGGAATATATTAACTGTAGACAAAGAAATATTGAATATAGTAGGTAATCTACCACAATACACATACAAAAATAAAAAGAATTTACATAGAATGCTATGCGGACCCAATAGAATAAACCAGAAACAGTTTGATACAGGGATATTGTACGGTACCAGGCCCTGCATGAAATGCAGATATTGCAAATATATTGACATCTCTACTAATTTAATACATCCTACCACCCAACAAGAGTATAAGTTAAAAGCAAAAGCAACATGTGATACAACACATATAGTTTATATAGCCAGGTGTACAGCTTGCCCAGCGTTTTACGTGGGCAAGACTGACAGACGGTTAAGAGATAGGATAAGAGAACATTTATATAACATAAAGACAAAAACCACCAACAATGCTTTATCAAAACATGTTGCTATGACCTCAAGTGATCACTACTTTAATTTTATGGTCTTACAGAATAATTATGTCAACATTCGGGGAGGGGATATAAAGAATAGAACTGAGGAATTCGAAATGAATTGGATGATTAGATTACGAGCAGATCAGGAGCCAGGTCTAAATGACAGGATCCCCATAAAGCCTATACTAAAAAGTAGGAGATTAACCATAAATAAGTAAACATAGAAAACACTTTATTTGTAATTGTTATCAATATATTTTTTAAACAATTTTTAAAAATATAGTATAATTATTATAAATAATATTACCTATGAAAATAAAACAGTTATTCATACTTTACTAATTTAAACAGGTAGATATTTATTTAATTTATTTCATTCATACACATTATTTGATTACATTATATTATATTATATATAAAGGGCCTAATAGTCATTCACCTGTGTATATATATTCTTGTCTTGACCTGCTTCCATACATTAGCAAGGTCCTGATACCTTTTAGTTTCTCTGGTATCACCTTTACTATCCCATATGTTCCCCAAATAGCTTGAATACACCCAGTATAGTATTTCAGATCTGTTTGATTGACACTAACAGGTCCTTTCAGTTTATTTTAACTTTATACTTCTTTTTCTTTTCCTCTGCTCTTCTCCAAGTTTCACCACACCATATCTCATTCTTTTATACTCACTTACAATACTGTAATCACTTTTAGTGTACTAACATACCATGTAGGGTTCATATGTAATTTTATATATATAATTCATTTGCATTAACAACATTTACTCGTTAAATATATGTTACGTTTTTAATACTTGCATATTAATCCGTATAGGTAATAAATTATGGAATTGACAAAAGGAATAAATGTCTCGCATACTCCAACAATGACTGATTTTTATTTAAACGAACAGTCCACGATTGCCTTGAAAACATTAAACTATCACGTTTTAGATTTGTTTTGCAATGAGCAATCACTAGGCAGTCGCTATATTTAAATACTATATAAAGATGTGCAGATGGCATCACGAACACATCCAAAGACAAATAAAAATATTATTATATAGTATAAGCAATCACTAGGTGTTTGCAGGGCTAGAAATTACAATATACACGTGTAGGTATATTTACGGATATCGCAACTAGTATGTTTTAGGATTTTTAATAAATTTTAAATGAATGGTTTTTATGATTAAAAGTCAAGTTTTAACAGTTTAAAGATGAGGAAATTGTTTGGTTTTTATTAAACAATGACACTTAATATAAAGTGAATATTATGCATTTAATGTATTAATTAATATATACAAGAGGAAATGACGTAATTTTATATTTTGAAATTTGAAGTTATAAAAGGGCCATTTGTCAAGCAAAAGTAACGGCCCGAGGAAGCTAATTAAGTGAAAGCGCTTGCCTGCTTGTTCTTTGTGATATCGCATTAAAAGTTTTCATTTATATCGATGCTATTGAATTTATTCAAGTCTAAAAGGAATTGTGGAAAGCTGGATATATTATATCTGTTTCGTACATGAACTGTTTAGCTTGTGTTACATAGTTTCATTCATTAAGTGGGGTGAATGCCCATACTGCAAGGAAGACGGAATAAGAGGGAAATGACTTGGTTGTGATGTGGATGACTATATCTGAAGCTGTATAAACAGTTCGCATCAGTATTGCGAGCTTGATGTTAATGATTACACGTGAAGCTGCATAAACTGTTTGCATCAGTACTGCTAGCCAGAAGCCTATTTGTTGCAGTAATTTAAGCAGAGACATCTGTTAACAACTTCTTTTCTGCTAACCTGAAACATCCGCTGAATATTGTGTTTGCTGGATGTGGTTTTGGCGTCTTGGCATATTAACGCGCATTATTCCAGGTCATTGAAATTACCATCAAGGAAAATAAAATCCGAAGAAGTGAATACTGTTTGGATTTAAGAACCACCGGGTTCTATATAAGGTACTGAACATTTTTTTATTTTCAACAACAAAAACCGAAAAAGTGAATACCGTTTGGATTTAAGAACCATTTGGTTCTATACAAGGTACTGAAACACTTTTTTATTTTTCAACAACCAAGACTATTTTGTTTCTGAAATAGTGTTTTTGGCATATTCTTCAGTCTGTCTGCCATATTTTGACTGAAAATAATTGCCTTATAATTAACTAATACCAGCTAAATCTTTTTGTGTTTATATATATATATATATATATATATATATATATATATATATATATATATATATATATATATATAGATATATATATGTGTGTGTGTGTGTGTGTGTGTGTGTGTGTGTTTATCAAATATCTTTTTATTGAGTATTTTTCTTATATAAAATGGAAAATAAAAAGCGTAACAAGTCATAAAACATATGAAACAGTTGATGTTACATACTGCTTGATATTTAGCAAATTATTTAAAGTAGGTATTATACATTTCTACTACAGAAATATGAACCAGCTAAGATTACACTTTGGATTACTATGTAGCTATGTTATGTTATGACATAGTCATAATATTGTTATAACAGTTCACTTGCACATTCTGGTTACAAATGAGAGTATAACTGGAAGCACAATATCAAACTATCTAACGTTAACAGTCTACTCTAATATACTCTATACATATGTACAAGAATGTCACCTTAGTTAATGGCGTTAGTACTCTCAGTTCAGAGTTGTGTTTACTATTTATGTGTAATTAGCATTGTTTGCCATTTATGATAAAATATCAATTAATGCTTTGCAGTAGTTATGATAATATGTTTGCTTCTTTTTGCTTTCTGTATAAAGCTTCTTAACCAAAATATGTTTTTTGGCCTTGTATTTTGATCAGGATAATTTGAATCTGTCCACCCAGTGTTTTGCTATACAGAATGTTAATAAAGTAGATAGTGTTATTGTTATGTGTTTGGAGAAACTATTATTCTTGCTTTTGAATATATGCAGTATTGCTGTCTTCCAGGACAAAGTGAATTTTGAATAACCTGATTTCTCTAAGAGAAGTCTTGGTGAGCACCATAGTTTGTAAACTGTTCTGCAGCTCCAGAATATGTGGAGGATATCAGCCTCTTTATTAGAGCAAAAAGCGCAATAGGGTGACTTGGATTGAATTTGTTAAGGTGAACAGGTGTATGATATGCATTATTGAAGATCATGATCTGGGTGTAAATTAATTTTTTTATTTGGCGTCAGTTTCATAGTATTTCTAATAGCTAATTCCTTCTGATTGTCTGATATGGTACTACCTTTTCCTTCCCAGAACTTTAAAACAGTATTGTATTTTGATATTTAATTTTTACTATTAATTTATATGTATTTGAGATCATTTTCTTTTTGTATAAAAGCAATTTTTGGATTTGTTCCACTAGTTTGATATCTTGCTCATTTACAATGATATATTTGGTTATAGTACTAAGTATAAGATTTGTTTAATTATCACCTTATAATTATTGCTTGCGCTAATTAGGTTCTTGATGTTTTCCAATGAGAGGTTTTGTAGTTGGTAGAAGTCCAATACTGTATAGTTTTTTATTAATGAGTATTTATCCATATTTACCATAGAATTTGCTAGTTTTATATCAGGGTTGTTATGAATTAATTGTAGGAGAATAATCGTGTTTTTAGATTTATTGATATCAGCAATTTCTTAAAAATTTCAGATTTATTAATTAAAATTGGGGAAATATTTGTAGTCTTAAGAGTGTCTTGATTAATGAAGGTAATCGTTTTGGGTTATGTTTAGATGTCATGATGTTTTGGTGGAATAATTTAATCCATATTTGGCTCCATTCATTACCTAATGGGTCATAATTAGCTATGTGCATGATGCGACTAGCATTAATAATTTCGTAGTACAGTTGAAAATCAGGAAGTCTTAGACCTCTTTTTACTTTTGCGGTATTAATTTATTGTTCATAGGTTCATAGGTAGGTTCTAAGCTATTGGCCCTAGGGCCTATACAGGCCTAGCCCTAACGATTCCATGGCTATTGCTTCCCACAAATATTTACCCTGGACCCCTGTCTAGCAGGGCTACTGATGTGATCTCTGTGGTGAATTTCCTATCTCCCATCCAGTCAACAAGGTTCCTCTTAAAGAGGGCCTTTGAGGCGCTCTGCCTGACATGTACGGGCAGCCTATTCTAGAGTATGAGGAGTCTCTGAGTCAGGAACCTATCCCTCCAGCATGTTCTAGTCATCGTGATGACAAGGTTAAGATCCCTGGAGCGTGTGGCTCGGATGGATTGGGATTTCTTTAAGTGTAGCATTTCCAACAGCTCTGGGTTTGACATGGTCTTGTATGTTAGGCAGAGATCACCTCTGAGTAGCTAATTCTTATAATTTTTGGGTACCATGTAAATTTTTTACTTTTATCTTGTTGAAGAAGGTAACTGGAATTTTCATGAAAGTGACATTCAAATGGTACAGGAGCTTAGGCAGTGAGACTGAGGTTTTTGATAAGGTAAATAGTTTAAGCTTTTTCCATTTGTTAATGTTGCCTACTATATTTGTCCAAGTGTTAGCTATGTTATTACTGAACATATCATTTTACTGGAGCTACTTTCTGTATCCTGTGTGCTGAAATTGTTGAAAATATCTTTAAGTCTATATTTGTCAGAGCTATGGATCTATAGTTGTTAGGATTTGTGGAGTCTGTATTTGGTTTTGGGATAAGTATTATTTTAGAGTTGTTCAGATAAAAGTGTGATAGTCCAACTTCTATTATAAAGTTGTATATTTTTAAAAGTATTGGTGTTAGTTGTTGCTTTACATGTTTATAGAATTCTGTCACATACCCATCAGGGCCAGGAGATTTCCCAGGTTTTAGCCTCTCAATAAGCCTTTTTTACTTCCTGTCCTGTTAATGGACTTTTGAGACAATTAGATTGTGATTCATTAATCTGAGAGAATTCTAAGTTATCTGCAATGGTTTTGAACATGTTATCATGTATATGATCATGTGGACCGTAAATGATTTGGAATATTTCTTTAAAAGTCTCTATTATTTCATGATCTGAGCTATAGGTTTTGTCTTTATATTTTATTTCTTGCATTTTACATGTAGAGTTCCTGACATTTATAAGTCTCGCTAACATTTTTGAAGGGGTCTGTGCCCATTCCGCATATCTGTGTAGCAATCTTAGTTCTGAAAATGTGTATTGTTGCATTATGATCTCATTTCATTGTTTTTGTATACTTGCCATTTTTTCTCAAGACTAGCAGTGTGATTTCTTTGTAATTCTAGTTAAATTTGTCTTAGTTTACCTTCTAGGTTACTTATATTTTCTCTTCTTTGCTTTTTGTAAAATAATGCTTTTTGAATAAGGGTACCACTAGCCGTGGCTTTAAAGGCTGCACATTGAATATCCAGGTGAGTATCATTTTTTGCAAGGTTTTCATTTAAATGAATGAGAGAGTTTATAATGTCTTACTCTACTTCTTTATTTTTCAGCAGGTTTGAGTTTAAAGTCCAGTTTGAAGTATTGAAGCTGGCATTTCCAGTTTTAGTTTGTGTTATTGTTATATTTATTTTTGAGTGATCTGACAATGATCTAGTTTCTGAGTTGTACTGTATTTCACACATAGCAATGCTTTGAGAAATTAGAAAGATATCAATTCTTGACCAAGTCTTATGGTATGGAGAGAAGTATGTGTATCTGTTACTAAGACTGTTTGTGTTGTTAAGTTCTAAGGTATCTATAAGGTTGAAGTCTTCAATTAATTCTAACAGAAAAGTTGTGGCTTGAGGCAATTGAGTATTATTTTTATGTGATCTATCTTTGGATGTATTTATTATGTTCCAGTCTCAACCAATTATAAACACATGGTCTGGGTGCTTTAGTAATAAGTTTTATATTTCAATTACAAAAACTAGCTGATAGTTGCAATGCCCATATACATTACAGGGTAATAAAGTTTTTTTGTATACTGGGTGCGAGCAAGTAAAATAACACCATCTACCTTTTTATCAATACTATGTTTATTGATGTTTCCTTTAAATGATTTTTTAACTATTATAGCTGTCCCTCTTGATGAAGTACTGTCCCCTGCTGGTATTATTTGTTGACTCCATTTGGTGTTTTTTTTTTTTTTTTTGTGTCCTTATCCCATTGTTCCATAGTCATGGGCGTTTCCTACAAGAAGGTTATATCTGACTTTGATTTGTGTATGAGGTGCATAAATAGCTTTTTCTTTTTAATCTCGTGTAAGCAATTTATATTCCATGAGGCTATGTTAATCATCTTAGTTAATAATTAATTTGAAAGCCCTGTAACTTTGTTATCTGTGAGCACTATAAGGTGAGTCATTGACAAAGCATTGTGAATAGTGATTGATTTGTGCTGAGAAACGATAACATGAGAAAAGCTGGTGACATAATGCTTCTTCTCTTCATGAACATTCTCATTCTGCAGAGACCACTTTAACCTTTGTTTTTTCTTACTAGTCTTGTTTAAATCTTTCTTTTTCTATATCACTCATTAAAACCTACTGCTAGTTATTTATGTACAAGTTTGCAGTACCTGAAAGATTATGGAGCTAGAAAATTATTCCAGTTCATTAGATGTAGTTGTCTCTCGTTTTTCAGCTTTGTAATACGGCAGCTTACTTCCTGGATGCCATTCTGCTCAAACTATTGGCTCCTTTAATGTACTCACAAAGTTTTTTGCATCTTTTTGGGGCTTCATAGCTGCCATAGACTTGTTTGGCACTGACATCACTGCATGAGTTAGTTCACATCTGTGATGCAAGGTCAAAGGTCATGGGGTTTCTGATGTGACTCAGCTTCCTGGAAAAACAGCTTTAGAATGTTGCAATGGAAAGAAAAGCTTATGGGGACTTTTTCTTATAATATACAGGTAAGAAAACTTCAGAAATTAAAATAATGCATAAAAAATACTAGTGATACCTGTATTAAGTGTGAATTAAGTCGTTTTACATTTTAGCTGCATTTTAAATGCTGATTGAGAGAGAGTACAATTATTACTTACATTTTGCTATTTATTTTGGACGGATCTTATTGTATGCTTTTAGGAAAGCTGAATTTGCTTCATTACAATTTTGCTTGGTATTTGGACCCTTTGTATTGAAATTGCAAGGAAGCAGGATACTTCATTTGAAATTTTATTTTGTTTTTTATTGTCTCTGTTGCTTGATAGCTAAAGGTAAGTCCTGTGCAACTGTTATTTTATTTCATTTCCAAATAATTTGTTTTTTATTTTTAGCAGCTTATATAATCATAATAGCATGAGTAGCATTTAGTATTCTCACATAGACTTGCCTTAGGTCATCAAGAGTTTATGATTTACTTAAGGCTCTGTGGAATCTCTCTATTGTAATATTTTGTGCTGCAGCATTGTTATCCAAGAGTAACTAAATGATTTCTTTAATTGCAGTATGTACAGAAGCTTGTTCATAGGTTTCAGGGATACCTCTAATGAGCACATTGTTTCTACTTGATCTGGCTTCTAAGTCTATTATTTTTTGTTGGCTTTCAGACACTTTTTTTCTGATGAATTAGTTCTTCTTCGGATCTCTTCTATTTTATTTTCATTCTCTACAGTTTTCTCCTCATTTTTCTCCAGTCTAGTTAGCATTTGATCTATATTTCTTCTAAAATCATTTAGTTTTGTAGAAAAAGAGTGTATTTCTTCTTGTAAAGGAGTTAGAGCTGCCCTGAGTTCTTCCATAAAGAGTGGTTGCTCTGTCTTTGCTTTGGCAGCCTGTTTTTGTAAGTCTGTTTGCTGTTTTACAGTTTTTTGTCTCTTTGTACAAATTCTTTCTCTAGTGAGATTATTTGTGAAAGTCTTGTTTTTGATGTTTGAGCTTCCATTGAGTCCATGGTTCAATATTTATTGAAAGTTTTTTATTTCTTTATGTAGCTTCCTGTAGTCTATTCTTGAGGCCTGATCTGCTTGCAGATATTCCCCACTCAGCACTTGTTGAAACTTGCAGATAAGTATATAAATTCTTTATATGTTTTACAAATCTGCTGAAAGGATGCTTTAGTATCTAGTATATTTCAATATTCTTTGTTTTTTGATGATTTAGCAGAAGTGCTGGACCCCTGATTGGGTTAGATTGTAGCTTTTTGTCAGGAGCTGAATGAGAAGTGTGCTTCCTAGCTGTCAGCCATCTTGGAATGTCATGTGTGTGTCATTTAGGTGATCAAATTGTGCAATCATCGTACAGAAAAACAAGCCAGTGCACTTGATCAAGAATCAGCTGATTGAATGTGCCAGCTTGTTTTCTGTGCAAGATTACAAATAGTGGGGATCAGGCAGCTTACCCTTTCCTACTATAGAGTGATCTTAGCATTAGTATATGTAATGGTGTTTGCAAGTCAAACTCCACTCAAGTAACTCACATGCATAATGTCAACCTGGTCTGTGACATCAGTAGGACTTGTTTGTGGGGCAGATTTGTGTCCCAGAGACTCCCCCTTCATTGGAATAGGCTCCCTCTCCACGTCAAGCAGAGTGCCTCATTAACCCTTTTTAAGCACAACCTGGATAACTGGGATGGGGAACAGAAAATACTCCCCTGGGATTCCACCTGTGTCCCTGCTAGACAGGAGCATCGGGTGCCGACTTGTCAGAACATGGGCTAAATTCTTGGCTAGGGTTGTAAGGACATCAGGGCCAATAAACTAGTAACTTCCTATGAACCTATGATCCTAAGTTTTATTAATCATTTCAGTTTTGTATATATGAGTGTAAAACTAAGTGTCATTACTCATATTTAAGTATATCTGTATCTATTTATTTAGAATTCCTGCAGAAGTTTGAGTGTGTGTTTGGGCAATAGCTGTTTAGTTGACTACATACGACAGTATGACTAACTAAGCAGCTGGTCAACAGGTGTCCAAGACAGCACAATTTCTGGGATTAGTGAATCTGCCCTTACCCTATGTTTGTGCAATCTCAGAGTTAGTATGTATAATTAGTGGGGGAAGGGGGTCTGCACTAAGGCTTTTTCTCAGCATAAGTGTACTGGCATGTCAATGTCAACATTTTGACTTCTACATTTTGCCAGTCAAGGTGTATTCAATCTTTTTATAAACATATAGATGTAGATATTCCTGAATCATTAATATTTTATCAAACAGTGAGATGATAATGTGTCAATTTATAACAGCAAATATTAGTATGTGCCAATGTGAATGTGATTGAATGTGGAGTCAGTTTTATTGAGTGTAAATTTCACTAAATGCAATTTTGTAACCATCTTTTTTTCAAATTACAGTTTAAACAATAACATGCATACACACACATTACAAGAAAGGAAAAGAAAACAAGCCATATTGACATTTTCATTATTTTCATGTAGTTTACATATGTTTTATTTTAACAATTACTATTCATTCCAACGTTACATAAATTTTTCAATACCTGCCTTCCCTTTAATCACAGTCCACTTTCTGAACATTATTTTGCATGTTTGCTCCTACAAATGACATCCTTCTCTTTTCTAAAGGTCTCACCTTTACTTCATTTATCTAATATACATTTTTTTTTATTTATTATTTATTTATTTTACATTTGTTAACCGGGAAAGTCTGACTTGGAACGAGCCAATTTTCAGCGGAGGACTAGGAAGAAATGCTCCAGACGCATATCTTTGTAACATGGGAGGAAACTGGAGCACCTGGAGGAAACCCACACAAATGCAGGGAGGACATGCAGACTCCACACAGAAGGCACCCCAGCAGAGAATCAAACCGAAGAACCTCTTGCTGTGAGGTGACAACGTTACCACTGCATCACTGCGCTGTCCGCATATTCAATACTTCAATTATATTTGGTTTGGATTTTGCACTTGTAGTAATTGTTTTCTTGGCAGCCAGTAACATTAAATGTAGTAAGGCCTTATCTAGGAAATTCAGGTCTTGTGCTCCAGGTCAAAAGCATTATTTCCTTAGTTACAATCATTTACAACCATTTGCCCTCCCAGCATTTGTTGAAAAGCACTCTGTAAGGAATTTTTTAAATCTGCCAGCTCATTACACTCTCTTAAAATAATGTTCTCAGTTACCCTTTTCTCTTTCCCATTACAGCTCATGCATTTGCTATCTACGTGAAGAAAATTCTCTGAAGTTTGCTACAATATAACATATCGGTGAATACGCTTTGAAGCAAAAATTGTAAATTTTTGGAATTTGTTCTATACTTGGGGGCATATAAATGTCCTCCCATTGTTTCTTCGTAAATTTCCTTTCCAGAAGTAATTATAAATTGATTTATGTTTGATAGTGTTTCTGATAGATTAAGAGTATTACAGGTGTGTCAAGGGTAAAGAAGTGAATATATTTAGTATTGTACAGTTGCGCTATATGCTGTGCATTTCTGAGTGGTTTGTAAAGTGGTATTATTATAAAAAAGTAAAGTATATGGTTGAGGTTATGTTTAGGAGCATGGGTATGGTTTGCATTAGTGTTAGCATGAATTAGTGTGGTGATGCAGTGGGACAAGATTAGGTCTGAATGTAGTAGCAGGGTTTGGCAAAGGGGTTGCAAAAGTAAACTGTTTTCCTTTTGCAATCCTTTCTGTTTTCACTTCTTTTGTTGTTTTTGTTATTGTTTTCTGATTAGCGGTTTTTCAAAATAACAATGAGTGTTGCTACTCCTAAGCCCAGCCTCTCACAGTACCTTATATGTGTGTGTGTGTGTGTGTGTGTGTGTGTGTGTGTGTGTGTGTGTGTGTGTGTGTGTGTAGGCATTCACTACTAAATCCTGAATACTTACAATACCAAAGACCGGAATCCCGAGACCAGATACCCGAAAGATGAGAAGACCGGAAGACCAGAAGCGTGAAATTTAAAATCCTGAACACTACACTAAACATATACCACACACATACACATACCTTCATCCAAAACACACTACATAAAAACAGGGGGGTTAAGCACCCCTGCACCACCCATGTGGGGGGCTGTGCTCCCGACTCCCCAACTTAAATATTTTAACTCCAAGGTTGCACTATACAAACACACAAAAACACCATCACACACCTACATTCCCCTCACACACACACCACAGTCACAACACACACTTACACACACACTAAAGCCCCTAACCAACGTAATCAAACATAGATACTTACCTGAAGTTCCACCTATCCATTCACAAACTGCAACAGTTCCACCTATCCATTCACAAACTGCAACACCAGACGCACTACTTCAACATCTCTGTACTTCGTGATTTTGAAATTCGCGCTTCTGGTCTTCCGTTCTTCTGGTCTTTCTGGTATCTGGTCTCGGGATTCCTGTCTTCGGTATTGCAAGTATTTGGGATTTAGTAGTGATCCCATATGCACTCACACACACACACACACACACACACACACACACACACACACACACACACACACACACACACACACACACACACACACACACACACACACACACACACACACACATATATATGTATATGCTTTTCTTACTGATTGAACCAGGAAAGAAGTTATTGCTTATCTAGTATCAATACTAATTAAGTGGTCTGTTACTGAACAATATATCCCCTTCATTTTTGAGAATCTCCCACATAATACACATACATAAAGGTGGAAAATCAACAGAACTCACAAATTATAGACCAATAGCCATCCTATGCCTATTGTCCAAAATCCTGGAAAGGTATATACATTCCCAACTTTTGCATTATCTTATAACAAATAATCTATTAGCCAAATCCCAACATGGCTTCAGATCCTATCATCGTACCACTTCTGCTCTCCTCAATTTCAACAACACCATAAACCAATATAGAAATGATGGAAAACTGGTTGCATCTGTTTTCCTAGGTATGTTAAAAGCTTTTGTCACTGTAGACCATAATAAACTATTAACTGCTTTCTCAACCCAAAACGTTACCCTTCCACCCTCATATGGTTCCATAGTTACCTAACAGGGTGTCAGCAATAGGTAAAGTGGAAACAAGATACATACATACATGCAAATATTTCAACCATGGGCATTAATGCAATTCTATATGCCAATGTACCAAAACACTTGTTCCCATAATAAGTATCCAGGCTGTTCTTAAAAATATCTAAACTAGTACTTGCTTTAATGTAATTTGGTGGTCTGTTCCATGCATCAGCTACTCTGTCAGAGAACCAATTAGTACATGTCTTATTCCTATGGAATCGTCTACACAGGTTGTCTGACAATTCTCTAGTACTTTTTGATAACGCTAACCATTCCCGGAGGTAGTTGTCCCTAAATGCCCTAGGAATAAGATCTCCTCTAAGATATCTGTAAGAGACACTGTACAAATTCAGATATTTTAGTCTTTAATAATAACTTAAATTTTTACATTCTTGGATACCCTTGGTGTATTTCCATTGTACTCTTTCCAGTTTACTCATGTTTGTTTTCTTTAAACAGAGTTTCCATATTGTTATTCCATACTCAAGTATGGGTCTAATTTAACTAACAAACAATGACTTCATTATATTTGATTTCCTAGACTTTATAAATCTTTTTATACAACCTGTATAACTATCATTAACCAATTGGTTGATATGATTAGAAAATCTCATGGCTGAAACTACCCATATATGCAGGTCCTTAAATGAATCTACAGTTTCAGTCACTGTGTGCTGTATTAAATATTCACCTCTCAATTTTTGCCTAACAAATCTCATATGCTTAGTTTTTTGATGTATTTATCAGCATATTATTCTCCTGTGTCTATTTAGTCAAGTTATTTTGCAGACATGCCTTATCTGTAACAGATGTAATCAGTTTACTCAATTTCAGGTCATCTGCATATGGACTATAGAACACCTTAGATAAAAAAGTTAGGTCTGAAAGATACAATCTAAACAAGTAAGGGCCTAGGACAGAGCCCCGTGGGACACCCTGACTGTAACCAAGGATTCCGTGTGTCCAGTTGCTGTATGATACTTGCCATGTCCTATTTGCAAGCCATGCAGCTATCCATCTTATCAAGAGTACATCAATACCTAGTTGTGCTAGTTTATTGATGAGTGTTATGTGTATCATCCTGTCAAATGCTGAAGTCAAATCTATATAAATTATATCACAGCACAATCTTTAATTCATAGCTGTTATTATATTGTTATAGAACATCATGTTGCAGGTGGTAATAGATCTGTTTTCAACATATGCATGCTGATATATGGTTTCAAGTCCCAGCCTATCCAGTTCTGACAATAACTTATACAGTATTACCTTCTCCATTATTTTTCCACAACATGAAAGTAGACTTAAGGGTCTATATGACTTTGGGTTTGTCCTACCCCTCTTTCTCTTAAAAACAGCTCAATGCCAAAAAGTGCATTGTCATCCCTTTTGGTAAAAACTCTGTACCCATGAACTACCACATAGGCGGTAGTCTACTTATCACCAAAAGTGTGATAAGAGACCTTGGGACACAGGTGGACAGTAGTCTCTCCTTTGATAATCACATCGTCACAGTAGTTAGGAAATCCATCGACGTGGCACACCTCATCACAAAAGGTTTCTCGTCCAGGAAAAAAGAGGTCATTGTTCCCCTCTACTCATCACTCATTAGACCCATTATAGAGTACAATGCCCCTTTTGGTATGTACCTCAGAAGACATCTACAACAACGGGAAAGGCCACAGAAATACCTCACAAAGAGGATTACTGGCCTAAAACAGATGCCCTACGCAGACCTTCTCAAAAAACTCCAGGTTTACTCTGTCACATATCGCCTACTCAGATGCGATCTCTGCCTAACATGCAAAGCTATGTCAAACCCAATGTAAAGAAATCCCAATCCATCCAAGCTACATGCTCTAGGGACCTAAACCTTGTCACCACAATAAACAGAACATGCTGGAGGGATAGATTCCTGTCTCAGAGACTTCCCATACTCTGGAACAAACTACCTAGCTATATCAAACAAAGCTCCTCATTAGCACTCTTCAAGAAAAATCTTGATGATTGGATGGGAGATAGGAAATTCACCCCAGGGATCACTTCTGTGGCTCTGCTTGATAGGGGCACAGGAAAATAATTTTATTGGGTGGCTAAAACCGGGGTACAGTTTGACTAGGCTTATATAGGCCTTAGGGCCAATAGCCTAGTACCTACCTATGAACCTATGAACCTATAAGTACATGTCGCCAATCTTGAGGAATCTCCCCATATTTATACGACCTCTCCCAGTTACTCTAGGTGTCCCACATGGTCCATTCTTGGATCACTCCTGTTTAGTATTTTTACCAATGACCTGAGTAATGCCACCCCACGAGCCACCACAGTTCAATACACTGATGACTCTACTGTTATATGTGCAGCATCAACTTTACAGCAACTTTATAATATAACTCAAAAGTCTTTCACTGAAATTGAAACATGGTTATCAAACTCACAGCTAATGCTTAGCCAGCCCCTTTTTAATTTCTCCAAGTCTTTTAGGTTTCTAATACCAATAATGGGAATGGATCCCATTCCTAAGTCAAAGTACGATTAAAAGTCATGAAATTAGTATTGTTTCACTCTTTGATGTTAGCCAAAAGTGCTCTTCTTAGCACCCGCAATGTGCCCAGTAATGACTCCTTCTGCAGTTCATACGGTGATACATGAAATGGTAATATATCTAAATATGATTGTAAATTCTTTTTTATAAGACCAGTTGCTCCTACTACTATTGTAACTATCTGGGTATCTTTCTTCCACATGGCTCTCATTTCTGCCTGCAGATCAAGGTATTTTATGACTTTGTGTCTCTCTGTATGCAAGACACTGTAGTCACTAGGTGTGCCGATTTCAATGATCAATGCTACTTTTGTCTTCTTTTCTTGGACCACTATATCCAGTTTTCTAGCATCTATTTTTCGAACTGCTGGTATTGGATAATCCCATGTGATATAAACTTAATAATTTTCTCTGATTCTTTGTGGCTCATGTTTCCAGTGTTTCTCAGCCACTTCGCTACCGTAATGTCTGCACAATCTCCAGTGTAACAGTCTCACTATATTATTATGCCTTTCAGTATACAGTCCCTCTGCCATTAGTGTGTTGCAACCAGCAACAAGGTTCATAGGTTCATAGGTTCATAGGTAGGTACTAGGCTATCTGCCTGAGGGCATTTATAAGCCTAGCCAAAGTGTGTCACTTTTCACCACCCCATTGATTAATTAACTGAGCCTCTGTCAAGAAGAGCCAATGAAGTGATCCCAAGGTGTATTTTCTGTTACCCATCCACTCGTCAAGGTTTCTCTTGAAGAGTGTTAGTGAGGGGCTCTGT
Organism: Protopterus annectens; assembly: GCF_019279795.1. Taxonomy (NCBI): domain Eukaryota; kingdom Metazoa; phylum Chordata; order Ceratodontiformes; family Protopteridae; genus Protopterus; species Protopterus annectens. The sequence continues at coordinate 663,614,190 of NC_056744.1, forward strand.
CTAATGTACTTAGGAATTTTGTTCCAAAGCATGGGGAGTCTCCCTGACAGGAATCTATCCCTCCAGCATGTTCTATTTATTGTTGTGGCAAGGTTTAGCTCACTAGTGTGAGTGGCTCGCAGTGATTTGGATTTCTTTAGGTGGAGCATGTCCATCAATTCTGAGTTGGATATGGCTTTGCAAGTCAGTCAGAGATCACCTCTGAGTAAGTGATATGCGACTGAGTACAGCTGGAGTTTTTCCAGTTGGGCTGCATAGGATATATGTTTGAGGCCAGTAATCCTCTTGGCGAGGTACTTTTGTGGTCTTTCCAGCTGTTGGAAGTGTCTTGTGAGGTACATCCCGAATGGGGAATTGTACTCTATGATGGGTCTGATGAGTGACGAGTAGAGGGGCACTATAACCTCTTTATTTCTAGATGCAAACCCTTTAGTAATTAGATGGGCTGCATAGAAGGATTTCCTAACTACTTTGGCAATATGATTGTCAAAGAAGAGATTACTATCTACCTGGGTCCCCTGATCTCTTATTGCCTCTTCTGTATTAAGGGGGCTGCCACCTATGTGGTAATTCATGGATGTTTTGTTTGTGCCAAATGGGATGACTATGCATTTTTTGGCAATTAGCGTGAGACCATGACTTTGACACCAGGTGTCCATCTCAGTAAGGCCCTTTTGGAGAATGTCCGTGTCAGCCAGTGAGTCAGTTATGGCTCCCAGTTTGCAGTCATCGGCAAACTTGGTTAGCCATAGTCCTCTTGTGTTTGCCTGTACTTCTGAGAAGTATATGCTGAACAGTAGGGGTCCCAGGACCAAGCCTTGTGGGACACCACTTGTGACTGGTTTAGCCCGCTATTCTTACTGTGTGAGTTCTGTCTGTAAGCCAGTTGGCAACCCATCTCATGACGTAGGAGTTTATGTTCAGGCTGGTGAATTTTTCTATAATTGGGAATGGTGTCAAAAGCCTTGGCGAGGTCAAGGTAGGCTGTGTGAACTACCTTCTCCTCATCTACGGCCTTGGTGACTGTCTCGAAGAAGTCAACCAGGTTTAGTAAGTATGATCTGCCCTTAACAAAGCTGAACTGAGTCGGGTCAAGTGTTTGGAGGTTCCCAATGTCTTTGTTAATGAGTTCCATGATGATGCACTCCATAGCCTTGCAGACCAGGCTAGTCAGGCTTCTGGGGCAATAGTTATGAGGGTCAGTTGTGGCCCCACCTTTGTGGAGCGGAATAACCATTGCTGTGCACCATTCTTTGGACATGTAGCCTGTGGAGAGGCTGAGGTTGAACAGTGTGTTTAGATGAGGGGGGGGGGTTGTTCATTCTGTAGTTCATGCAAGATGCAGCATGGGACACCATCTGGCCCCACTAATGCTGTGCTTTTGGCTTTTGAAAGGGCTGTTTTCACCTGTGTGTCTGTGATTTCTGGGACACTACACTTTTCCAGTATTGTTGTGGGCCCTTTTGGGGGTGAGAGGGGGGTGAAGTTTGCACTGAATCTATCTGTTAGGATCTTGGCAATATCAGTGGGTTCAGTATATTTTGTGCTATTTTGCACTAGCTCAAAGCATATCTGTGAGTTGCCACTTAGATTCTTGACATAGCTAAAGAAGGCTTTGTGGTTATCTTTCGAATCCTTGGCTATTTTTCTTTTGAAGTTAGCCTTGGAGGATTTTATGAGGGACCTTAGTTTCTTATTGATACTGATCAGGGATGTCTTTCCTTCTTGGGATTTGCTTTTTTTCTGAACTAGTTTCCTCCTTCTATTGTATAGCCTATTTATGGCAGGGGTCCACCAGACTGGTTTCCTTCTCTTAGGGGAGTAAGTCTTGGTTTTGCTTTGGATGGCACGATCCATGCATCCTTATAGGTGCTCATAGAGTGCATTTGTAAAGGTTCCTGCATCTTGGACACTGTTATCTTTTAGCGTGGGGGCTGTGAAACTTAACACCTCTATCTTAAGTAAGGTGAAGTTTGCTTTAGAAAAGTTCTTCACTGTGGTTTCCTTGGTTGGAGGTGGTGGTGTGGTGTGGACATCTAGAGTGATTAGTTTATGGTCTGAGCTATCCAGTAATGGGTTGACCTCCAGTGTGGAACACCTGTCACCCATGTTGGTGATGACCAGGTCCAATATGTTTTCACCTGTGGAAGGGGAGTTTACCAGCTGATCTAGGACATTTGAGTTGATAAATTCCAGGAAGCACTGGACCTGGGAGTTTGTACTTGAGTAGTTTCCCCAGTTAACAGTTGGGTAATTGAAATTGCCCAATATCAGGGTGTTTGGTAGGACCTTCATGTTTTCCAGTGTTTCCAGAAAGGTGGAGTGGTGGTCCTGGTTCATGGAGGGTGATCTGTAGCAGGCCACAGTTTGCATTGCAGATTTGCCTGATGTTAGTTGCACATGGATGATCTTGGAGGTATCATGCTGCACCACTAACCTGGAGGTGTAGGTATCTTTGATGAATATGGATACACCCCCTCCTTTTGTGTTTCGGTCCATGTTCTGTGGCCAAAATGTGTGGTATGAGTTGTAGCCCGGTAGTGCTAGGGTGCTCTGTGGAGCCTTGAACCAAGTTTCAGTTACTGCACAGATGTCGACATTCTCCATACTGAGGAGTGCTTCGAACGCATGCATTTTGATATTTAAACTCCTGGCGTTGAGTAGCATAACCCTCATTTTATTATTTGTGCTGTTTACAGAGGTGGGTTTGACTTTTGAGCCTTGCCTAAAAAAGGCACTATGGGGGCAGCAAGAGCCTTGGCCAGTATTTGAAAGCCTAGGGATGACAGGTCAAGCCATCTCTTAAAAAACAACGAGGCTTGTCAAGCATGTCGTCCCAGACTGACAGACACTGGATCCCCTTTGAATGACACCAGAAGCTTAGCCAATTGTTGAAATTGATCATTTTTTCTTTATACTGCGGTATCATTCTTGGTGAGGGCAGGATGCTACTCAGGGTCAGGGTCATACCCGCCTGTGCTACATGATCAGAGAGCTCTTCCATGTCTCTTTTCATGTAGTCCAGGGAGGTATGTCTCAGGTCATTCACACCAACATGAGCAATGACAGAGCCATATTTGTACTTGTTCTGGGGTGACCTGAGTGCTTGTGTTATATGACGGATTCTGGCTCCCGACAGGCAGCTAACAGTAACCTTCTCCTTGTCCAGCCTAGTGAGTGGGACGTCAGTGTGCCTGACTATAGTGTCGCCTATTACTAGTGTGTTAGGTATGTTATTTCACCTTAAGGGCTGTGATTGTGCGCCAACTGATTTTGTGTTTTATGTGTTGTCTGGTTTGTGTGGTGCAGATTTTTGGGTGTCTGCTTTGGAGGTCTGTGATGCTTTTCAAGGTTTTTTTTAGAGCCTCCGAGTATGATTTTGTGTATTTATGTGTATTTTTTGCCAGTGCTGGTTTAGTACGTCTATGTGAGGCTGTAGGTGTGGTGCAAGTGTTAACCTTCTCCTCATGACTGCCTGTGTCAGTCTTTGGTGGAGAGAGTTTAGCCTCCAATTTAGCTATATAATTGCATCTCTCGCATATGTTAATGTTTTGTGGTAAAGGAGAGTGTTGTCTGTGTACATGAGGCAGTTGTAACATTGCCTCAAGATACCCAGGTTCACCAGCTGGACTGGAAAGTATACCTGAAATTGACCTTTGGTCATGCCTGAATAGTAGGGTGAGCTGCTTAGTCACTTGGTTGGTGAGGGGTGAATAATGAGCCTTGCCCTGCTGGGCAATCAAGTGTCGGGGTATATTAGTGCTTGCTATTAGGTTTGAGCAAGTGCTGGACTGTAGGATGCTTTTTAATTGCTTAGGTTGAGAGTTAGACTACTTTCAAGGGAAAAAACTGAAGAGGAGACTTGGTGGAACCGGGATAAATTTAGCCCTAGCTAACCGGCGCTGCCTGGATGTGCAAAACTGTGCAATAGCGTTTTTTACAGCAGGGAAATGAAAGAGATAGAAATTAGCCCAAAATGGCCTATAAACTACTAACTTCTGGGCTGGAACCACTCCTCCAGGGACAGATGGCTGCTCAAAGCTCCCTCTCTCAAGGTGATCAGAGAAAACCTCCCTCTATCCAAGTAAGGTATAGGCAACTCAGAAAATTGTAACACAGCCCTGAATTCAGCACTAGCCTGAAAACTGGACTATACTAGCTTAGAAAGGTGGGAAAGAAGGAAAACAATTTTTTTTGAAAAGATAAGGCATAAACAGTAAATAAATACACTTAAAACAGCTTTAAAAAACTACAAACAGTAAAAAATACACCTAAAACAGCTTTAGATGACTAGAAGCAATCAGAAAAGGCTTTTATACAAATTACCCAATTAACCAGTAATAAAATATCAAAACTAAGCCCTGTTCCTGTAGTCTTCAATCAGACAAGTTCTAACTGCACACTCTTGCCACTGGGGTGCAGGGGAACCTTCTCCAAAAACAGAAGGCCTGGATTAGTGCTCAAGTTATACAAACAAAGCTAGATTCAGCAGGCCCAGATCTAGTCTATGCTACAGGAAACAAGGCGCACCAATTTCAGTAAGAAACAGTTCAGATATGCACCACTATAAGCCTTTAACCAGAAATTCCCAGCTCAGAAGGGCAGAGTCCAGCCTCTCCTCCCACAAGAGTGCAGACCACGAACCTTCTTAATGTAAAATAACTGTCCTGAAGCCCAAGTGATTAAACCAGAACTAATACACTTTTATATTAAAAGACACTGAGCCTTCAAACAGCAATTCCCAACTTAGAAGAATGTAAGCTACCTGTCCTGCCGCAACAGTGCAGACCACAAACCTTCTTAATGTAAAACAACTGGTCTGAAGCCCAAGTGCTTAAACCAAAAGGCTTAGAATGATAGTTACACCAAGCAGTAATAAATGCAACTGAGTACTTTTAAGATGATGCAAAAGCAAAATAAAGTAATAAAGTAGGAAGAAACACAAATACAGTAAAAGCAGATGAAAAAAGTGCACATTTTTTTTTTTTTTTTGAGTGAGCAAATGAGATGGGCCCAGGAGGAGTATCCAAATGCAAATTTACAAGAGGGGCTGGCAGTTTCAAAGCCACCAAGATTAACACCAAAACAAAAGCCTGGAGGGTGGGTAGGAAACTAACTGAAAACAACAGAGCTACAACTTCCAGCTAGATAGTATTCAATGCAACGCAAATAAATCAATTTAAATGCTGTATTAGTTGAAAAAAGTGCAGATAAAGATTTACTTAAATTCACTTATACATCCAGTTGGTTGTATGTAGGTCTTAGCTGGCCAAAGCTCAGAGTTTAAGCAGAAAATAATCCAAAATGTACCACTTATATAAGGCAGAAACCAAATAACAATGAAGTGAACTATCCCCACTTAACACTGGCTATGCAGGAATTCTAACAAGCATTAACTGAAAAAACAGAGCCACAACTTCCAGCTAGATAGTATTCAATGCAACACAAATAAATCAATTTAAATGCTGTATTATTTGAAAAAAGTGCAGATAAAGATTTACTTAAATTCACTTATATGTCCAGTTGATTGCATGTAGGTCTTAGGTGGCCAAAGCTAAGAGTTTAAGTGAGTGACTGTTTCCAATTCAGTTTTAAAAAACCTACATGTGTCTATTTCTCCCACATGTTCAATGGACTTTGTAAACCAGTGTGTACATAGCCCACTATCTTGGGCTGCCAATATTAACCTTTTATTTCTTGATGTGAATTCACCTCTCCTTAACCATTCCTGCATTCGTTCTTGATCAACACGAGTCTCTTTCAGAAGTTTTCTATGCTTGCAACTATATTTATGTTTTTTCCACATTTCTTGCCTTCTCATCTGGTCCTTCACCTTATATTCTTTCTTTTGTTTTTTAGCACATTCAGTTGCTGCTTGTTTTTTAACTACTTCTGGTTTGATTTCCATTCCTGCTTGACGTCAATATGCTTCTGCTAAATTAAGCAAAGATGTCATCTTAGATTTATTCTCCTTATGTTTCAAAACTTTCACTACATTTGGATCTTGTGAGGTCAGTAGATATGTGTGGAGTACCACAATTGCAGATCTATACATGTAATCAATTTCAAGGAGGCCCATCCCTCCTTCAGAACGGGGAATATATAATCTTGGTATACACTGATTTTTATAAATCATTTGGTGAGCATATAGAATCCTTTTTGTTTTAATATCCAGTCTATCCACCACTTTTTAGGGCCAGTCAATCACTCCAAAACTATAAGTTAAGACAGGAAGAGCAAATTGATTTATAGCTTGGATCTTGTTCCTAGATATTAATGCTGTCTTCAGGATTAATTTAAATCTTCTAAAGTACTCCTTACTGAGTTTTATTCAGATTTATTCATGTTTTATTGCTGATCCTTCATCAATTCCCAAGTATTTATACACTCCCTCTTGCTCAAGTTCTTTTATATCACATTTTTGTCCCAAACTGATGTTTTCTTGGTGCTGCAGTTTTCCTTTTTTAAAGGTTGCTTTTGCACACTTATCAAGACCAAATGACTTTCCAATATTATTTATTTATTTATTTCAGTTTGGTGACCGGGGAAGTCCATTGGGCCCAAGAGTGCCTGTTTTCAGTGGAGGCCCGGGGAGAAAAGCTCCAATATAACATAAACAGTAAGGATACAAAAGTAAGTAAGTTACATAATAAAGTACAGTTTACAAGTATGTACATTCCATATCAGGCTTGATTGACAAAGATAATTTTGATGTATCTGGATGGTTGGACAGTAGAGATTTATTTTGAAAATATATCCTCATTACAATTGAAGTGTAGAAACAATATACATAACAATCGATTAAAGTAAGGAAATACTTTACATGCATTCATTTGACATAAGAAGCTATTTACAATATTTACAAAGTAGATATAGTGTCTTGAGAAGCAATTGCAGAGAGCTTGAGTCAGCTCAGGGAGAAAGCTGTTGTGGTGTTAGAGAGAATAGCAAACCTAGGAGCAACACCTCCTTTGGGCATTTGTTAGAAATAATTAGACAGGGTGAAAGCAGGTGCATTTCCATTTGGAGTACAAGTAAGTAAAAAGCCAGCAGGTCGTTTTGGTTTGTGGATAGTAATTAGGTTTGGATGTTCAGATCTGAGCGGTCTGTTGGGGATGTAGGGGGAAGGATGTTAGTTAGAGCTGGACATTTATTTGGGTGAAATACAAGTCTGTGTGCTGTGGTAAGTTGGAGGTAGTCTAGGTAATTAGGGAGTTCTAGCCAGTTTAGAGAATTAAGGGCATGGCAGTGATGGGTGGAAGTTTTGGATCTGGAGGCAAATTTGGAGATTTTGTTATAGCAGTTTTCCAGTTTAGAGCTGTTGGTGGTGGTCAGGTTAGTTAGAATAGGGGCTCCATATCACAGGGATGGGAGGAGGTAAGTAGTAGCTAAAGTATGTCTAGTAGAGTTTGAGAGAAAGAGTTTGTTCCTGTAAAGCATACCTAGCTTTTGGTGGGTTTTCTTTATATTTTGTTGAATATGGATATCAAACTTGAGGTGTTCATCAATAGTAATGCCAAGAAGTTTTGCAAAGGGAACCACTTCAGTGGCAGAGTTGGTATGGCTAAGGACTTTGAATGAATTGTTGTCATAAGAGAAAGTCTTGGAGTGAGAGAATAGTATAATTTTAGATGTATTTGCATTTAGAGACAGGTGGTTTTGTTGCTTCCAGTTTTCAGTAGTAGAAAACGCAGTTTGAGTTTTAGTCAGTAGTTCATGGGGGTTTGAGGCAGAGCAGACTAACAGAATCATCTGCATATTGAATAATTTTGGCATCAGGAGAAGCAGAGTGAAGGTTATTGATAAAGATGTTAAAAAGCATAGGTCCAAGGATGGACAATTGAGGGACGCCAGTTGGGGTAGGAAGAAAGGAGGAGGTGGTGTTCTTCCATTTGACAGCCTAAGATCTAGCTGACATGTAGCTAGAGAACCAGGATACAGTGTTTGGTGCGAGATGTAGGTTTGAGAAATGCTAGATAAGGTGGCTATGGGAAATAGTGTCAAAAGCTTTAGAAAGGTCAAGAAGAACCGTGGAAACTAAATGTCCTGAATCTCAGGCTTGGATAACAGTTTCTAAGAAGGAGAGTAGAGTGGTTAGGATGCTATGGCCTGGGCAGAAACCATGCTGGGTAGACGTTAGGAGTTGATTTTGGGTTAGGAAAGGCATAAGTCAGAGGTGGATACATTTTTCTAAGATTTTGGAGATTGGAGAGAGCAGAGCAATGGGCTGGAAGTTTGAGATGTCAGTATTTTTGCCACTTTTGTGGAGAGGTATAATGTATGCTGAATGCCATAGTTTGGGTACATATGATTCCTTTATAGATCTGTTGATTATGATGCTGATTGGGAATGTGATACCATCAGCTGCACATTTTTGGAAGGATGAGGGAATATTATCAGGAGCACTGGAGCAAGGTTTAAATTTGGATAGGAGTCTTTTTATGAGATTGGTAGAGACTGGTTTAAGCTCAAACATAGGGTGGTTAGGTGAAGATGAATGGTGGTCAGGTGGATTATTGTTAAGGAAAGTCTTGGTCAGGTTAGAGATAGTTTCAATAAAAATTGAATTCAATTTGTAGCCTAATTCAAGGTCAGATATACCTGGGTCAGGACAGGGGTTATTCTTGGAGTGGGGTTGAGAAGGGAGTTTATGGATTTCCAGAATTGTTTGGGATTATTGTTATTGTTGGACTGGAGCTTAATGTAGTAGGATTTTTTGTCCTTGTTTTGCGAGGTTATGGAGTTGTTTGTATTCAACCAGGGTTTTGGGCAGTTTCTTGTTATGGTAAAGCTTCCAGGATTAGTCCCTTTGAAGCATAATTTGTTTGATTTCTTTTGAGAGCCATGGAACGGTATTTGTTTTTATCCTTCTGTTTCTTAGTGGGGCTAGGAAGTTTATTGTGTCGAGGTAGATAGAGTTGAAGTGGTCTATAGCTTTATCAAGAGGAAGGGTGTTTAGGATTTGCCAGTTCATTTGTTTGAGGATATTTGAGAAAGTTGAGGGGTTGAAGTTGCTGATGTTGCGGGTGAGAATGTATTGATGCTATCATCTGAAAACGTTTTGACAAACTGCAGCTGTGCTTTCAGTTCCTCATCTGATGAGATATACAATCATTAACAAGGAGAAGATGAGATGTCATTAGGCTTTGTTGTTTTCTAGGAGCCAAATTGTAGCCATGGCCTAAGCTGTTAAGTAAACAGCTTAATGGATTAATAGCAAGGCAGAATAGCAATGGTGACAAAGAATATCCCCCTTTGAATTTTTATCCCTGGGATAATAATCTATCACTTATCATGGCTTAATTGCAAAGTGGTCTCCCTCTGTTTCATGGTTACTGTAATGTAGTCAATCAGTGTAGGGTGTATCTTATACATTTTTAAGCACTCTTCTGAATGTGGGATCCTATCAAATGCTTTTTTGTAGTCAATCCATGCCATGCTTAGATTCTTCCCCTTCTTACAGTTCTCCACTATAACTCTGTTTAACAACAAATGATCCTTTGTTCCATATGACTTTATTTTATTGCCATTTTGTTCTACTGCCATAATTGAGTTTTCTTCTAAATGACTATAAACTCTGTCGGCGTCAGTTCCCGTATATAGTTTATACGTCATTGGAAGACAAGTTATTGGACTTTAATTTTTAGGGCAGCTTGCAGGTTCACTCTTAAGTAAGAGCCTTGTTTTTCCTGTCGTTAACCAGTGTGGTGTGTGTTTGGGGTGCACATATAAATAGTTCTTACTCATGGATAAATCCTCGTGGAAAAAAGTTAATACTTTAAGCCAAAAGTTAGGTACTGCATCTGGGCCTGGGGTTTTCCAGTTTGAAGCTTTTCTCAACTTTGTTTCAATTACTCTGGCTGTTATTTCATCCCATTTTATATCCTGTACCTTTAAACTTCTTATTCTTTCTTTTACTTCTTCTATCCATTTAGCATCTTTGTTATGTTTCACAGGATCTTCATAGATACTTCTCCAAAATGTATCTACTTCCTCTTTTTTTTTGGAGGTCTTACAATTCCTTTTACCTTATTTCCCAATTCTCTATAAAACTTTTTGGGTCATCAATGAATTGCTTATTTTGTGCTTTTCCCTTATATTTATCTTTGTATCTTCTAAGTCTTTTTGCCTGTTTTGAAATGTTTGGTTTGTTATCTCCAATAGTGCATAATAGATCCTGGTCTGTTCTAATACTATGCATTGTTTTTATCACATCTATCTTTCTTAGTATTTTTGTTGATCTATTCCCTCTTCTATAATCTTCTAATGATAACACTTCTTGTCTTAGCTGCTTTATAGTTTTCTCTATTTGATATTTCCATGATGGTATTCGCTTTCGCCCCCTCTTTTTCCTCACTACCCTGTGTTCCTGTGGTAGAACTATCAGTTATTAATTTAGCAGCACAGTAATATATTCGGTTTACTTAGGTTCATAGGTTAGTACTAAGCTAACTGCCCTTGCGAGCCATTTTAAGCCTAGCCAATTATCCCTTGTGAGACTCGAACCCTGCACCTTGTGTTTGTAAGGCAAACACCTTAACCATTAGGCCACCCTCCCAACTTCTGTTATATCACATGGATCTCTATGGACAGTCATAATTACTGTGTTCATTTGTTTTATCAGACTTCTAACTTCTGGGATTTTATTAACCTTCTGCAGTCTATTTCTCTCATTGATCTTGATATATTGGTCTTTATCTATTAAATCAAGCAACTCTTCTCTTAACTCATTTTCCATACTAAGGGCACATCCCTTGTTTTCTGTTTCCTGCAGGCATTCTATAGAAAGTTCTGTAACATCTTCCCGTGGCACATCCTCTTCAATTTCATCCTGTGTCACCTGTTGTTCTGTCATATGGCAACTTACTGGCTTATCACTCCTCAATATTGACTGCTTCAGAGTTTCCACAGTTTCCTGTTCCTTTCCTTGCTGTATAGCTTCAGATGAACGTTTATACTGGTTTCCTGTGGAAGGCTCCAACATATCTTGATATGGTACCTAACCATTTGCTTCCTGTTCCACTGGTCTCCCCTTAATTTGGATATCCATTGCTGTATCCTGTTGTGGTGCTTTCTGTATTTGATTTACTACACCGAATTCTTTTTGCAGCTGGCCCATAACTTCAATTTCTATTTGTATGACTTCTCCATTACTAATCTCTTTTTCTACTTTTCCTCTTAGCCTTCTTATTTTTTTGTATTGTAAAGTTTTCCATATCCGGATTCCGTTCCCTATATTTTTCTTCAAATATCTTTGGTGCTGCTCTTTTTGTGTTGGTTAGTTTTGCTTTCTCCTTTGCATAAACATTACACCATATTAAATCTCTTTTCCTTTCCCATGTTCATATTTCTTCTTCACATGTCTTCTGATCTTCTTGCTTTTCTTTATTCCGGGGGCTCACGCCATCGTGCTGTGATGTAGTCTGTTTTAGATCTTCTACATTAAATCCTTCACTTTGCAGGCACTCCATAACCTCAACTTCTATTTCTTTAACTTCTGCTTTACTAATCATCTTTTCTACATTACATTTTTGTGCTATTAATTGTTTTATTGTGAAATGTTCCATATCTGGATGCCTTTGCCTGTATTTCTCTTCGGATATCTTTGAGACTGCCTTCTCTATATTAGTTTACTTGGCTTTCTCCTTTGCATAGATATTGCACCATATCAAATCTCTCTTTCTTTCCCATGTCCATATTTCTTTTTTATATTTTTCAAATATCTCTAGATTTTGTTGTTTATATTAGCCCTAGTAAGACTAAGCTTATGATATTTCAACCTACCAAATCTTCAGAAATTCCACCTAACTTCTATATTACAGCTAAAGACAATACAATAATCTGCCCTGAAACTCAAACAAAACTTCTAGGAGTACTAATAGACAATAGACTGAGATTTGACTTACATATATTCCAAACTATTAAAAAAATTCACAAAAAAACTGGGATGCCTACATAGAAATATAACTCTCCTTAAAAACAACTCTAGAAAAGGTATTGCTAGGACTCATTTACTGTCGATGCTCCTTTATGCCTCACCAATTTTCACAAATCTAAAAAAGTTTGACACAGAAAAACTGGAAACATGCGACAACAAACAACAAAATTTGCTACAGGTTCCTCGTACAAAACTCATCACTGCCTTAATCCTAGAAAACTCTCCTGGCTAGAACTACCTCACCTTCTTACTTGCAATCAAATCATCATGGCCCACAAACTATTCTATCAGCCTGAGAAAATTCTTGTTCCCTTGGACATATTACAAAAATATTCTAACCAATGACCAATGAGTTCTTTGTTCTGCGAACAAAGCATTACTACTGTTACAGAAACTGCAAACACTGCTGGAGTCTCTTTGTATTCCTTCCATCTAGCTAAAGCCTGGAATTTACCACCTTCCACCATTTGAACCACTACCAACCTAACACAATTCAAAAAATTACTAGAATATGACCTTAATGATACTTGGCTCTGTTTATGTAAGACTCCAGGTTAACCTTGATTATTCATCTCGCTTCACTACTTACATAAGTTACATACACCTTCTTAGAATAATCTCTTTGCCTTTCTTACTCACACTAACCATCTGTAAATAAACACACTGATTCTCTTCTCTCTGAATACACTCATTAGGAATATCTCTTGTACTGGGTACTTATGATGTCCCAACCTTGTTTATCTCTGGTATTTTTTACAACAAAATGTACATACATCTATCGATGTATGCTTAGATAAATTATTACTATATTTTGTTCAGCTCAGTTCAACATGAAAACTACATCTTGTACATTATTACTTTTATTACCTTGTTAATTAACTTTTATGAAGTGTATTCCCTTGTAAACTTTATGTGCTGTGATATGTGCCTTATGTATGCTAAGTCATTTATTTTTAGTACTTGTCAATTGATATTTTATTGCATGTACTTTTATGTGGAGCTTTTCTCCCTGGGCCTCTGCTGAAAAAGGGTCTGTCCAGTCAGATTTTCCTGGTAAACAAATGTAAAATAAATTAATTAATTAATGAATTAATTAATTAATAAAATAAAAGAGCAATCAGTTCTGACACACACACACACACACACACACACACACACACACACACACACACACACAAAAAATCTCCCTTTCCTAAGTGGCATAGTTTCAATCATTTTTTAAATAATAATGATGTAATTTTAGCTAAGTAGTTCTGGACCACAGCATCAAGTTCAATACTTTAAAAATACAGCTCCATACTGGTCTACTGACCTTACTGTTTCTTGTTAATCAGAGAGCATGCTTTTGTTAACTTAATCAGGTGCATATGATCTCTGTATAGTTCGCATGTTTTAAGTTTTAGAATAAGCATGACTTAGAAACAAAGCATTTAACATTAATAAAAAGAATAACTGTTTATACATAAATATACTTTGCAAGAGCTACAAGGAACAAAAATGTCATGGTGAAAATATTTCACTTAGAAATATGGAGAGATGAAAATGTTAGCATTAGGAGCGCAACTGAGAAAGAGCTTAGCAGAATCATTTATGGAAGACTATTGTAGACACAACTGCAATGTGCTGAAATGAGCATTGTGGAAAAGGGGACCAAACAGAATCCACAGATACTTGTGAATAAATTTGTAGATTACATATCACTGAGACCTGCTACAGTTAAATTTCTAAAATTCATGTGTTTAAAAAGGTTGTCTAATTAAACCCACTTAAACTGTGTTCATATTTTTTGGTTTACATGGACTGCTACATTTAATGAAAGGCAAAGGACAGTTATAAGCATTGACAAAGTGTCAATTAAATTAAATATTATGACCTGATAACTAAAGTATTTTTAATACTATGGAAAGCCAGATATAAACATCATTAAATACCATTCAGTAACATAGAAAAATAATATACATTTTAGACTTGGACCACCACTGTCAAAACAAAACACTAGAATATATGGTGCATGAGCTGACTGGGTGTTTTCTGGATCTATACAGCCTAATTGCTCTTACAGCTACAACGTATAAAAACAACATGAGTTTCACAAAGGTCTTACTATACAAGGACTCCACAAAGTTCATCTTTAAAGTCATCAAACCACTTTGGCACCAGGAGAGTACTGATGAAAATGCAATAGCATGCAATGTATATAAAAAGGATTTACTCATCTCAACAACTTACATATACATTTTTAAAAATATGGCATAATGCACATATATATGTGGCCATTTGATCAATGGGGCTCTGACTGGATGAGGAACATGTCAGTACTGCAGTCCCCTGTACATACAACCTGCTGTGACACCCTTTGTCTACCACAGGCTCTGCAGGTGTTCTTTTAAATAGCCGTGATAGACCCTATGCATGGCTCAATATGCTGGCAGCATGTTGCATGCTTTACTACCATATGTCTGCATCCTATGTGCAATGCACAGGTATTGTGACTGATGAAGAATTTAGTGGCCTAATGCTCACTATGTATGCATGCATGTGCACTGGTTTATATTTGTATCTCATTGACTTGTAAACATCTGTAGAGGATTGCATACTGCATTGGTAATTCCTAGCACAACATAGTCACTTTGTGAGTAAATCACTAGGCAAGGCAACACCTTAACTACAACTTTATATTAGTCCAATATCTACAATCACAATTTTGTAATACAACTATTGTTCTGCTTAGTTTAACAATACATTTTAGTGGCATGCATTTTAGGTGGTGTCTTCTAGTGGCTGCTAAGGGAAAGATGTAAATTTTATGGTGTAAGAGTATGAAGTCCTCCTAAGGAATTTAATTTAGGACAGCTAGTTGCTAATGGGACAGAGTAATATTCATGAGGAGATGCATCTGCATAACTGGAGTTTACCACAGAAGTGAATAAGGTGGGTTGCCATTGCTACATTGCAAAACAGTGCTGCATTGCCAGATGTCACATCTGTGGGACTGGGTCAAGAAGAGTTCACAGGTGCTGCAGGTTGCCCTTGATCATGGCTCATCTCCCATCTGGGATATGCTGCTAAAACTGGACAAAACACTGCTACTGACTGCTTTTTCAGAGGTGTCTGTCACAGGCATCTCGGATTAGCTAGAAGTGTCTCCCCTCCCCATGCAGGGATGAGCTGAGATGTACCATGTTTCACAACAGTATTTCCTTTGCAAAATGTGTTACATTATTATAACATAGTGGCAAGACAATGCTGTGGATTATCAAAACTCAAAAATTTCTTTAAATTTATGTCCCAGTATTTTTTTGCCAGCCTTTCCAGAATCCAAACCTACCTACCTAACTAACTAACTAACTAACTAAATAACTAACTAACTAAGAAACATAAATAAATTAAAATGTAGACCCTTCTGGGACTGATGCCTTTAGAAAATGAAGTTGGACGCTGGTGCATAGAAGCATTTTAATAAGTTGCAAATTAGCATATATGGAACACCTTTGGATTCTAGCATATTTTTTCATAAAGGCAGATAATTTTGCATCTCATAAAACAAACCAGAAATTTATGTCTCTTACTAAATAACCTAATTAAACACTTGCAACATGAGGTATCCCGAATTGGATAATGAAGAGCCAAAATCTTACCAAGAGCTAAACATTACGACATGATTGTGCCTAGAAAAGTAATGCCCCAAATAATTGTTTTTGTCATTGATGTTCCTGTCATCTAAACCTTTATGTCCTGCACTGCTCTTCATCCTCCTGTCAGAGAAGCAGTGCTCCCATAGTGGGGAGTATTTATTATTTAGTATTTATTAGAACAAGTTCATCTCCAGTGATAACCAAAATAACATTCTAGTTCATCTCTTAAACATTTACATTTAAGCATTAATGTATAATGTACAGGCTGGTATCTTTAAAGGTGGACACAATAAAATTCAATGAATGCAATTTGCCCAAAAGATAAGACACTGCGGAACAAAATGCTGATAGGAAATCATTTCAAGTGTGCAGCAGCAGTGATTCCCTTCATTTGGGAAATGTCACCCTTCTTTGAGTTAGTACTGTCATATTCTTGGTATATATATATATATATATATATATATATATATATATATATATATATATGCACATATATAGAGAGATATGTATATATATATATATATATATATATATATATATATATAAATATATATATACACACACATATATATATATATATATATATATATATATACATATATATATATCATTTACTTTTTCAGTCTTTTGTGTTATTATTGAGTGTCAGTTGGAATTCATTCTGTTCTGCATTTCTATCACAAGGAATCTGACAAGAGACAGTGTTTTTACAGATAAACATAAATATTTCCCCACAGTTGCTCGTGAACCTGTATGTGTCATAGGTGTACTACCCAGGGACATAAGACATGATATCAATATGCTGGCAGTTATTTTCTGTAGTTATACGCATGCATATGTCTTTGAGAGTAAAAAGGCCTCAGGTTCAGACATTTTGTTGTTTTGGCAAACTAAAAAAAAAGATTGAAAATTCAAAAGTGCGAATCTCAATCATCGCTGTTCTCCTTTAAACTTTGTTTTTGCAGGAGGTGAAGTGTCCCTGCACCCTTAATGTGGGGGCCAAGTCCCCATACCAAGATTATATATACAAACTCTCAGATGACCAATTCTGGGAAATGACCATCTCTGGCTTAATATATGCCAGTCAGTTTTTTTTCAGCCAGTTTGTGCTCTGGGACTCACTTGGTTATTATTCCCTTCTGCTTTTTGTTCTTTCCTTTTGTAATTTCACATCTGTTCCATGTCCTCCCCGTTTTTATAACAAACAGGGTTGGCACTTTTCTGTGCACACATACAGGACTATCTGGGGTGACATTATTGTGCCAGATAAGAATACGATGCCGCTGTGCTATACTACATTGCATTTACAACAATGCACCCTACTGCAGCACTGTAGCAGCCGCACAGCAGCTTGCAACCACTTCTGCAATTAGAACTACACCCATCTTAAATTAAACAGTTCTTTGCTTAGTCTGTTAGCACTATTCAATGCTAATATGTGTTTAATTAGCTGTGTGGCTCTCCGTGCAGTAAACTCCATGAAAATAAGCAGATCACAGATATGCAGAGCTTGCCCGTGAATCCCAAAATATCTTACCAGGAATAGTTATTGATCTGTCTCCAGTAACGATACACAGTTTCCTACTTTGATGGCAGTGTTGCCACCACCCAGATTTTTTTGTCACACCTAGCAAACAGCAACTGTTTACTCTTCAGAGAAACAGTCAAATACCAGCAGAAATGGCTTCAGCAACAACACTACAAAAGGAAAAAGCCGTGTGTGAGTTCATACTGTTTCAATACAAATGCTAAGTTAGTGACCTAAATAGATAAATTAATGAAAACATTTAAATGACTAATATTATTTGCTTGAAATAAATAAAATTCAACAGTGTACTTTGTGAAATTAAATATATAATGAAGCTTACACTTACCAAAAGAAATGCCAAATAAATAAGTCTAAGGAGAAAAAAAAAATAGAGAAATTACTTAAAGGGCACTACTAGCTAACAGCCTGTCTGGTCTAACTACTACCAGTAGCTAAATGATTTATTGGATACTTACCACTTCTGACTTAAAAGTCTGAGCAGCAGTTGCATAATTTCTCAGGCAAATTCATTCCAGCTTGACCGCTGTTTTAGGAATGTGATTCCTTTCTACACATTCCAGAAGTGAAGCAGTAACTGGTTGGTTAACAGTCTTATTTACAGGAGTACTGGGCAGTATTTCCTGTTTATATGCAGCAAGATTTGCTGGAAAAAACAAACACATATTTATTTGCACAGTTTGTTTACGAAAAATGTATTCACCTGCAAATTAGTGCAGCTTTTACTGAATACAAATTGCAGAATTAGTCAGGCACTAGTATAGTATGACATCCTTATTGTTCTTTATATGTGACACAAATAAGCAATAAAACATCTAACCTACTTCAGAGTTATCAAAACCATTGAGAAAACAGGGTGACTTTGAATATGGTTAATAATCAAGTTCGGCTATGAGCAACTTGAACTGATGTATATTTTAATAAAATTATGAAGTAAATAGCCTTGAAAAGGGGTTCTTACTGATGCTGTGCCAAAACACTTGAATCTCTGCAGTGGGATTTGTACATGGCTGAATCTGCTACACAGGCTGTTAACTTTATATATAAATTGAAATTCCATCACTGTTACAGCTCTAGCAATTGGTCTTCTTTTAAAAATTATGGAAATGCCAGAAGGATTGCAAAGAAAAAGAGAAAAAAAATGGATACCTGTCTTCTTCAGCAATTTACATTAGGATGTAACAGCCTTCAATTTGGCTTATTAAAATCAGTATCAGAATACATTTAACTGAATCAAGATAGGTTGATATGTCAATGTCCAGAGGTTCTGCAAATGTCATTCGTTTGCTAAAAATGGAAAAATATCTAGGTTAGCTCTGTGTTGTGGTGATGGGCATAGATAATATTGAAATGGGGTGAAGTAAGTCTACTTAGCTTGAATTACTTCACTGTTTTATACAGGAAGAAGTAATTTTAAATTGAGAATGCAGAAAGACTAGTTATATGCTCCTGCCATGTTTCCCAATATGCAGTGTATTTTTTCTCCTTCATCTTTTTCTTCTTCCTCTTCTGCACACTATTTATAAAAGTGTTAACATGTTGTCTCTTCACTGGATATAGCTTGATGTGGCCTCAACCACGTTTTAGCATCTCAGATGAAAACATGATTCATTGCTGTAAAATAGAAAGCTTTTTTATAGACTTTAGGTACTTCAGTTCAGTGAGTAAATCACTCAGCACAGTCCATGGGAGAGACAGAACTGAAAATTTATTGGAGACTGTTGACTGAACCACTGAACCTGCTATAAGATGAGTGGGCAGTTATGCAATATAAACAGCTAGGTGGACATGAAGACTTCTTCAGTAATTCTGAAATTTAATCTCACTTCTGTTTTGTAACCCTTCTACAAACAAAGATTCAGTGACTTTGTCTATAACATCAATGTAAAACCTTCCACAGGTTGGAAATTTTAATATAAATCCCCTGCAGTATGAGAGTGTTTTTATAGAATACAGGCTCACGTCTACAGTTCAACCTAGAAGACTTAAGCCATAATATCTTTAAGATAGACAGTGGTGTTCTTTAGATAATCTTGGGTTATTCTGAAATGACCTAATGGATACTTGGAGAAGCTCAAACACAAAAATGGCCTGTTTCCTTTTGCACCTCAATCATCTTGATATTGCCAGTGAACTATATTTTTTAAGCTTTTGTGTCACCTATAAATGATCAATTGGCAGGATACTTATGTAATTACAAAATTATGGATGACTTTATGGAATTCTTATTGGCTGGTGAATTGGTGGACTAAAAGTGGTTTCACAGATTTGATGTATGCAAAAAGCCACATGACAGGATGATGTATGTATAGTTTTAGCATTCTCTCTTTTGATACAGGATGGAAAAAAAAATGTGAAATTACAGATGATGTTACTGTTTTCCTGAGATGGAGAGATAAATAGAAGTTTATGCAAGAGTACTGAGGTGTTCTACATTTTGAGATACTATGTTAAACTTGACACCATTTGTGTATTATTCATGCTGATCTAGTTCAAGAACTCAAATAGATGAGAGATATATAATCACTGAGTATGTTTATTATATCTGAGTGCACCTCCAGGCATTTCTACAGTTACCTCCCACTGTGCCTCTAGGCATCAAATATTGCATGTTCATATTAACATTAATAATTCCAAAATCATGCTAATATACAAGGTATCAGAATATTTTATCTGGAAACATACATTATGACAAACACAACTGTATTGATATTTGACCTCTTGTCAATGAGTATTTGTTAGAACTCTAAGGTGATAACTTCATTTTTAAAGGCTAAGGCCACATGCACTGAAAGTTAAAGGTACACACTGAAAAGAGCTGTAATGGAGGGAATGAGTTAATTACAGTCGATTAAAATGCACATGCAACTGTTTACTGATGATACTTTATGAAAGTGTGATAAGTAATTTATTGTGGCATCATATTATAAGAAACAAGAGATTTCCCTGTACTATCTGAAGTCTGAAGCATTTGTTGACTGGTGTAAAGATTTGTTACATACCAAATGGTTATATATTGGCATAGATAAACATAATACAAGATTGGAATCACTTACAATTAAGTTAAAGCTGGAGATAAAAAAAAATGATTTGATATTACTTGTTTTATCGCTGGCAACTTTTGCCTAATGGCTTGCATTCTACATTTATGGGTGCAACATCCTCAGAAAGAGAGAGGGAGGGGCAATGATGCAATGATTATTTTCCACTAGCATGCTGGGTAGAAGTAAAAATAATGAGCAGTTATGCTTTTGTAAAAGTGTTAAAGCAATAATGAGGAATACAAATTAAGTGCAACTACAGATAGTTGACAACTACAGTAAGAAAAAAAATGTCTGTACAGGACGTTGCGAAAATCATAGGAATCATAGGAAAATTAAAGGCAATTGAGCCTTGCAACCATTATACCTTCCTGATACCCACCCTTAGACTGTACCTTTTATGAAGATCCATCCAATTACCCAGGTCCTATGTGAATGTGGATGGTGAATTTCATTGCATGATCTGCTGAGAGTTTATTCCAGGGCTGGGGGAGATAGTGAGCAACCTGTCTCAAAACCTTGTTTTATTAATTTGATAATGAAGATTTAGAGTAATTGATTCTGGTATTTGTGTGAATGTTTTACTTGTTTAGATACAAGAGATCTGGGACCACTGGGTCCCTAATGGCATGGAAGGCAATGCATAGATCTCCTCTTAGGAGTCTATATAATAATGAATAAAGGGATAATTATTCCAGCTTTTTCTGATAACTTAGGATTTTTGAGTCAGTAGCCTTCTTGGTTATAAACCTCTGGGGTCTTGCATATTGTTCAATATGTTTCGTGAGGTACATCCTAAAGGGGGGGGGGTTGTATTCAATACTTGGACTAATCAGTGTGGAATATAAAGAGTCAATGATCTCTTTACATCTTATTGACATTCTTTTGGCAGTTAACTGTAGCAAGTAGAAACATTATCTTACTACTGTTGTTACATGGTGCTCAAAGAAGAAGGAATTATCAACCCAAGTTCCAAGGTCCTTAATGACATTGTAAAAGCAGAGAAACACACAGTCCTAATAACCAAAATAAGTGCATGTTATGCATTCCAGAACAAACAGAAAACAACCAGGAAAGCCAAAAAATTACTTTAATAAATAGATAGCAGAGTAATATTGGATTATTCCTTGTGGTTTCTATTTGTCAACCAGGAATGCCAACAATTACTTTAATAAATAGATAGCAGAGTAGTATTGGATTATCCCTTGTGGTTTCTGTTTGTTGTGGTCCATATAACATACACTTCTTCTGGTTATTAATTTGTAGGGTTGTGAGTTTGCCTACTTTTACAGTTGATTACTTTATCTATTTCAAGCACAAGGACTTGCATTATGGACTGCTCTACAAGTAGCCAATTGTTGATCTGTAATCCACACATCGTCTCGCTGGGGGATCCCACAGAGGAAGTTAATACCATCAAAGAAGAACTTACTAAATTGATTGAGTTATTCACTCAACATTTCCAAGATAATGGGAGCAGGAAATATGTGGCTAATGTACACACTTGGAATTTAAATAGTTCATTTGATCATAAGTTTAGATCTTTGACTTTACCCCTGCCAAAGACTCATGTAATTCCAGTCACAACCTGCAACGTTAATATCATGGACTTTTCGCATGCTAATAGAGGATTGCCTGGAAGTAATTTAGATTATGAGAAGAGATTGAGACCTATACATACTGTTACAGGTTTATGGATTCTTCTTCTTCCCATAACATAATAATAATGGCTCTTCTTTTATTTTTTTGGTTTGGTTAACTAATGTATTTTTATTTTCTCAGAATGGTATTTTGTTGCCTAAATCTTCATCTTCAGCTTCAGAACATCTGAAGTTAGCAGATATAATCCTCATGTTTGAGAAGAAACTTTTCAAAATAAAAAGTTTTCAATTATCCAATAGTTTTTAATAGAATGCATCAAATAGAACATTGTTTCACAGAGATTATAGTTAAGCAAGTTTCCAAATGGACTGGGCAGGAACAGTAAATTATATAATTGTTTTATTGAACTTTTTAACAAACAAGTTCTACAGTTAATGGATCTTATTATTTTGTGGAATAATGACAATATTTCAGAACTTATGAATGAGATTGATGTTTTAAATTAAATAATATTGATGATTTATTATTTAAAAGTTATGAAACTTACTACTATGAAGGTTTTATAAAGTAGACAAGCAATTTGTTATGATTAGAGGCAGGAAGGTGAAAAGGATTAGTATGGGCATTGTATAATATAGGGACTATGTGACATATTTAGTTAAAAGTAATGAAAGTAATCACAATCTTTGCTACAACAACAGTGGTGTACAAACAACTATTCAGTACATCAATAGTGGGAGTGATAATGGAGAAAATGCAGAAAAGAATATGGGTAGTTTACATGACCCTTTAGAATTGCCTCCACTCAGATAGTCCCAAAGGATAGCAGAAAGAAAAGGAAAAATGGGACTGAATGGTATCACAAATGCAAGTGCCAAGGGACTTGGGAACATCAAAAGTCCACGATCAATAGAGGGGGCAACAATGACGACATGACCATTTTCAAAGATTTGGGGAAATTTTAATGACTCAAAAAGGTTTTAACATATTTAATTATAGTTATTTAGATATTATTCCAATTCACTTTAACTTATTTCAAAAGGGTTTTAAATTTATTCCAGCTAAGAAATTTGAAGTTGTGGATACTGTCACAGAACACAAATTGTATATTAGAAAATTAAATGTGGCTGTTTTATTTAACTGAAATGGCTGACATTCTGCAAATCAAAGTAAAATATTTAAAAAGAAAAGTATTTTTAACACCAATTACATTCCTTGGATTCAGCATTTGAAAAAGCGTGTGAATCTGACATACATAGTTTTGTCAACTAACACAATGGTAGGCTTAGGTTTAACATAACAAATGAAGAAAGGTCTTTATTACATGCTTTAAGTAATGGTTAAGTCCCTCAGGGTTATGAAACCTGAGAAAAATGGGTGAGTGGTTAATTTGATAACATAAATTATATCAGCATGATGTCTGAAATCTTACAAGATGATTCCAACCATTCTGTTAGTTCTAGGAATGAGGTGAGCATATCATATAGGAAAATAGTTCCACAACTTGAAGATCATATAATTCAGGGTTTACTAACATCTGAATTATCTAATTTTCTCACCATCACCTCAGCTAAAATACCAACCATATTTGGCACTCCAAAAAATACATAAAGATATAAGCAACCCCCTATTAAGACCCATAGTTGCAGCACAAGGATCAAAAACATACACACTTGCTGTTCTTATTGATCAAATGCTTAAACCTCTGTACTCACAATTCACACACCTACTAATGAATTCTTCTGATTTTTTAAGCAGGTTAGAAAATAATCTTTGGGAAGAAAATTTAATTTTATTAACTATTGACGTTAAGGACCTTTCTATCAATATCCCAAAAACTGAAGGTTTGTAATTTTTTCAACATGTTCTTCTCAGATGGAATTTCCTTCAAGGGAGAGACATTCATCCTGTGATGGACTTCATGGAACTTATTTTGGATAACAATTTTGTTTATTTTGAGGCAAAAATATTTAAATGTAGATGTGTAGCAATGGGAATGGCATGTGCGCCAATCTATGCTATTGGGAATTAAGTTATGTTGCAAAAGCTGCAAAAGCTTTTGTCTGTGATGTTCTGCTGTTTTACTTTTTATGTGTGCAGTTTCAATGTTCTAGGTTTTGTTGTTGTTGGGTTTCATTATTTTTCACTTTTGGCATTCCGATCTCACTGTCTTACAGTTCAGTATTGTATATATATATATATATATATATATATATAGATAGATAGATAGATATATACACATATATAAATATAAATATATAAATAAATAATAAATACATTATATGTATATATATATATATATATATATATATATATATATATATATATACACACACATATTTGTACGAAGAAAAATCTTTCAGTATGTTAAGTATACACGATCGAGTAAGATTTTTATTTATTTATTCTGGCTAAATTTTTAATGAAAGTTTTAATGAATTTTGTGATTTATTAGTTGTTTGTAACATGTTTTCACTATTTAAATGGACAATGGTTTAACTTGCTAGATAATAAATATTCAGTGTTCAGAGTTCCATTTTGTGTTGTTTTTTTTTGTATTCTTTACTATTGATCTCTAAGATACAGCTTTGGCTATTATTGGATTGTGGTGTAAGCACAGCCTGTTCATAGGTTCATAGGTGTGGATGAGGCTAATGGCCCTGGAGCCTTTACAAGCCTAGCCCATAGGTTACCCTGGCATCGTGCCACTCAACCTTAGTTACCAGTGCCTCTGTCATGTAGAGCCACTACAGTCATCCCTGGGGTGAATTTTCTATTTCCAGTCCACTCATCAAGATTTCTCTTGAAGAGGCTCAGTGAGGTGTTCTGTTTGACATGTATGCGAAGTCTATACCATAACATGGGCAGTCTCTGGGTTATGAACCTGTCCCTCCAGCATGTTCTGTTGATTGTGGTAATGCATTAGAGGTCTCTGAACTGTGTGGTGCAGAGGTATTGGAATTTCTTTACATGTAGCATTTCTAATAGAGCTGGGTCAGACATGGCTTTGTAAGTCAAGTAGAGATCGCCTCTAAGCAGGCGATATGAGACAGAGGATATTTGGAGTTTTTTTGAGTCTGTCCATATTGTGTTTTAAGGCCTAGGATCCTCTCTGTGAGGTACTTTTGCAGCCTCTCTAGTTGTTGCAGTTGTCTAGTGAGGTACATGCAAATGGGGCATTGTAGTCGATGATTGGCCTAATGAGGGAAGAGTAGAGGGAGACAATGGCCTCTTTCTTCCTGGATGCAAAACCATTAGTAATGAGATATGCCACATAGAAGGACTTTCTGACCACAGTGGCAATGTGGTGGTCAAAAGAGAGGTTGCTGTCAACCTCTGTTCCTAGATCTCTTATAACGCCTCCTGTGTTCAGTGGACTACCATTGATGTAGTAATTCATGGGAACTAGGTTTTTCCCAAAGGGGATGATGACACATTTTTTTGGCATTGAGGTTAAGACCATGGTTCTGACACCAGTTGTTGGTCTCAGTGAAGGCTATCTGTAGGATGTCACCATCACTTTAGGAGTTAATAATAGCTCTCCAACTTGCAGCAATCTGCAAATGTTGTCAGTCAGAGTCCCTTCATGTTAGCCTGAACTTCAGAGGAGTAGATACCAAACAGGAGAGGACCCATGACCGAACCCTGTGAGGCTCCACCTGTGACTGGTCGGCGGTCTGAGTTGAATTCAGCTACCTTCACACTGTGGGTTCTATCTGTGAGCCAGTTTGCAACCCACCTTGTGATATACAGGTTGATGCCTAGCTTAGTGAGTTTTTCTATGATTCCTGAGTGGGGAATGGTATCAAAGGCCTTGGCCAGATTTACACTTCACAAAACCAAACTGTGTGGGATCCAGAGTTTGCAGATTCCCTATATCCTTTATTATTAGGTCCATGATGATCCTTTCCATAGCTTTGCATATCAGACTCATCAGGCTAATGGGGAGATAGTTCTCAGGGTCTGTACTCGCTCCTCTTTTGTGGAGAGGGATGACTGTAGTAGTGCACCATTTGGTAGGGACAAAGCCTGAGGTGAGGCTGTGGTTCAACAGGGCACACAGGTGATGTGCCAGTTTACTCGGTAGTTCATGTAGAACACAGCTAGGGATATTGTCAGGTCCTATAGAAGCTGTATTCTTGGCCTTGGACTGTGCTGTTTTAACCTGTGCAGCAGTAATACTAGGTGCCTGGCAATCTACTGGTATTGTGATTTGTCCTTTGGGAGGGGGTAAAGTTGGCACTGAATCTGTCGGACAATATATTGGCAATATCTGTTGGTTCGGTATAGGAGGTACCATTGTGCAGTAGCTCAGAGCAAATCTGGGTATTGCCATGGAGATTCTTTACATAACTATAGAAGGCCTTGTGGTTGTTTTTAATATATGCTGCAGTAATGTTTTCATAGCTAGCTATAGAGGATTTCATGAATGATCTCAACTTTTTGTTGAGGCTGATAAGGGTGTCTTTCAGTCTTGGGACTTCACCTTATTCCACATCAGTTTCCTCTTTCTGTAGTGAAGTAAAATCAAAAAACTGAAGCATAGTGTGTAAAAGTAAATCACTTGCCTATGCTGAAACTTTATTCACCAGAAATCCTGCTGAATGATGTCTGAAAATTCTTCTCCTGAATGGAAAGAGATAAGAAACCAGTGTGAGTTTGTATGAGGTGCATGAACAAAAAGTAAAGTCTTCCTGTGCACTGTATTGACAAAACTAATGAACTGTCACATCCTTGTATCCATCTGGTGATTTGCCTTCGCAATGAAAAGGACTATTAACTCACATACTTTGAATCCACTAAATAGATCCCATGACAGTGAGAAGGGTTGCTTTCAGAAGAAATTTTCCATTACCAAAATTTTTGATTAAACTGAAAGAAAAATTACGTGATGTAAAATGGCTGACAAATGTATGTGTTCTGTCACTACATCCTTTCAGCAATTGAGTCAGCTGGTAACAATGGTGGAGTAAAATTTCTTTGAAAAACAAGAGAACTTTATCTGAAAAGTAATAACAAATGAAAAAGGTAATAAAAACCTTTGCTTAAAGTTTCACTGTACAACAGGTGACAAACCAGCAACAGTAAGTGGTAAACAGTAACACAGTTTTTCTTGGTGTTTGCCATATTGTGCTTTTATTGGTAAAAAGTAACATCACTAAACATTATTGCAATACAAGACAGCACTGAGGCCATGAAGTCCACCCACCTGCAATGTCTGACTGACAAGAAGAAACAGATAAGGTTGTGTCCTCTAAGGAATGACAATTCTGCAACAAAAAGTCAGGACATTGAGAATTGTAATGACAGTTCTGAAAGTACTAAGGCCATTGCAACAAATAAAGCTCTGATTCCCTGGTTGATGAAAATTTGTGATGTTTTAATTTTGTTGCAAGTATTGATTGAAATAAATATGATACTCATAAAATAGGAAGGCAAAAGCTGAAAAAAGTATAGAACTGCCAAGGCACACAGTAAATGCTGTCCCAGTGTCAATAAATAGAGAGAGTGAATAGTAAAATTGGGGTGGATGATTTCTGAAAATGAATAGAAAATGTCATTGGGTAACATAAACTCACAAGAACTGCTGTCAAAATAAAACTTAAGAAATGTTTTGTACAAAAGACTCTCCAAACCTCTTGAGCAACAGGTAACAACGAATCGAAGTAGTGATCTTAGAAATACTACTGTAAGTATAAAACAATTAAATTGCACTACTGGGACTTAGGTAACCACTTAACACGAATGAGTTCAATGTAGATGCACCACAGTTTATTACAGTGAAAAAAACAAAATCCAAAACATATCAAATCAGCTGAACAAGGTCTTTTCAATTGAATGGAACCATTCCTAGTCTGCCTTGACTCAAATGCTGTATGTACTGTCAATTTCAGCATTTGGCTAGACACTACCTTGACTTGTGTTAGTCTGTGTAAATAATACGAGAAAAATGTTAGTCAATGCATGATATTAACATTGTGGGCCACATGTTTCAGTGATTAGCATTATAATTTATATGCAAAATGAGAAAAGTAATATTAATTTTGTACATTATACTGATGCAGGCTTGATGCTATTTACTCAAAAATATGTTTAGAATGAGTGAAAAAATGAAGAAAATTGTAGACAGACATAAACAGTACTATGTAGTGCTGTACAATGTAAACAAACAATGTTAGATAAAATAGGGTTGTATCCCTTGACTTCAGGATTTAGGTACCAGGCTGCTTCCAGGATGGTGGAGGGTCTGGAATAGTAGAGAACTGGGGAATAAAAGAAAGCCAACAGGTTAATGGCAATTAAGTTAATGACTGGTGGACTGAGATAACTGAGTTATGCAAAAGGAATGAATATTTTACGAAATATAAAATTCTCCAAAGCTAGTTATGAAAACAAAATCGCCACTGATTTTAGATAACCATCAAGCATTCTATAGCTATGTCAAGAATCTCAATGGCAGCATTCAGATTTGCTCTGAGTTACAGCACAATGGCACTAAATATACAAAATCAACTGATATTGCCAACATCCTAAAGGGCCCATCTCTATACCGGAAGAATGCAAAGTTCCTATAATCACGGCTGTACAGGTAAAAAACACAGTCTCCAAAGCCAAGAACACAGCATCCATGGGACCTGACAACATCCCAGGCTGCGTTCTACACGAACTACAGAATGAACTGGCACCCCACCTAAGTACCATGTTCAATCATAGCCTCACCTCAGGCTTTGTACCCACTGAATGGTGCACAGCGATGGTTATCTCACTCCACAAAGGGGGAGCTACCACGGACCCCGGGAACTACCGCCCCATTAACCTGACAAGCCTGGTCTGCAAGGCTATGGAATGTATCATCATGGAATTTATAAACAATGACACTGGTAATCTCCAAACTCTGGACCCCACCCAGTTTGGGTTTGTAAAAGGCAGATCATGTGTCCTAAACCTGATAGACTTCTTTGAAGTGGTCACCAAAGCCGTAGATGAGGGTAAGGTGGTTCACACAGCCTATCTACTTCTCACCAAGCCTTTCAACACCATCGCCCACTTTGGAATTATAGATAAACTCACTAAACTAGGTATAAATCCCTGTGTCATAAGATGGGTTGCCAACTGGCTCACTGACAGAACCCACACTGTGAAAGTAGCAGACTCCAAATCCGACTTCAGACCAGTGACAAGTGGAGTACCACAGGGTTCAGTCCTGGGTCCTCTCCTGTTTGGTATCTACTTCTCAGAAGTGCAGGCTAACACAAAGGTTTTTGGCTAACAAAGTTCACAGATGACTGCAAACTAGGAGCCATAATCCAAACTCATAATGATGTGGACATTCTACAAAAGGGCCTCACTGAGACAGATGCCTGGTGTCAAAGCCATGCCCTCAAGCTCAATGCCAAAAAGTACATTGTCATCCCTTTTGGTAAATACTCTGTACCCATGAACTACCACATAGGCAGTAGTCTACTTAACACCGAAAGTGTGATAAGAGACCTTGGGACACAGGTTGACAGTAGTCTCTCCTTTGATAATCACATCACCACAGTAGTCAGGAAATCCTTCTATGTGGCACACCTCATCACAAAAGATTTCTCATCCAGGAAAAAAGAGGTCATTGTTCCCCTCTACTCATCATTCATTAGACCCATTATAGAGTACAATGCCCCTTTTGGTATGTACCTCACAAGACATCTACAACAACTAGAAAGACTGCACAAATACCTCACAAAGAGGATTACCGGCCTCAAACAGATGCCCTATGCAAACCGTCTCAAAAAACTCCAGCTTTACTCCATCGCATATCGCCTACTCAGAGGCAATCTCTGCCTAACATACAAAACTATGTCAAACCCAGAGCTGTTGGACATGCTCCCGCTTAAAGAAATCCCAGTCCCTCCGAGCTACATGCTCTAGGGACCTAAACCTGGTCTCCACAATAAACAGAACATGCTGGAGGGAAAGATTTCTGTTCCAGAGACTTCCCATACTCTGGAACAAACTACCTATCTATATCAAACAAAGCTCCTCATTAGCATTCTTCAAGAAAAAATCTCGATGATTGGATGGGAGATAGGAAATTCACCCCAGGGATCACTTCTGTGGCTCTACTCGACAGGGGCACAGGAAAATTATTTTCTTGGGTGGCAAAAGCCAGGGTACCTTTTTGGCTAGGCTTATATAGGCCCTAGGGCCAATAGCCAAGTACCTACCTATGAACCTATGAACCTATGAAAGACAGAATGAGCCAAGGACATCATCATCAACATTTGCAACATGCTTTTCCCTATTTTCTACAAGGGTTCAAGTTGTTAAGCCAACTGTCACCATCTGTCTCAATTTAATGTCACTCTCCTACCTTCTTCGACAGTCATATGTGACTGTTGAATGTTATCTCACTAACTTCATCAGTTTCTTGTCTTTTTCCTGTTGCTCAAGAATCTTCTTTACCAGCTCATCATCTGTTCTCCTGCACATGTGCCTGAATCACCACAATCTGGTCTCTTTGACATTCTCTGCAACTAGAACTATTTAGGTTTCTGCTCTGATGTCCTCATTTTTTCATGTGACATACAAAGTTCATCCTACCACCCATCTCATGCACTTCATGCATACCACCACTTCTTGCTTCCTCAACTGCTCTGTCTTCACTGCCCAGGTTTCTGCACTATACAGTAGTAGTGGTCACACCACTGTTTTGTTGTTTTGTGCATCTTACTTTTCATCTTCTTTGGCATTCTTCTGTTACACACTATCCCTATTATTCTGTCCAATTTGGCTGCAGCTCCTCTGATCTGAGCTTTGACCTCTGGTTTGACCTCCAGATTCAACATCTCTTCTCTTCAACCACCCCTCCAAAATACTTGATGCTGTTAACCCATCTTACTATTTTTCTGTTTCTCAGTTTTTATCTTCTGATTTCCTTCATTTGCTGTCATGATAAAATGCCCTGTCTGCAGTCAGTTTTATCCAGTGTACCTTCAGTTTTGCATTCATTTCCTCTATCATTTGCTGAAGTTCTTGTTTAGAGTCTGCTTATAATGCCACACCAATGCTTCCTTGATGTTGAACATTTGCAGGACTACTGGCATCAGCTTTCTTGGAACCTTATCATATGCCTTCTTTAAGTCTAAGAATGCCCATTTGGACTCTTTCCTCATCTCTAACTATGTATGAACTATCTGTCTTACAGCAGACATTGGATCCATTGTGCTACTTCTCCATCTGAACCTGAATGTGAACTGCTCATTTCCCATCTTACCTTCTACTCCTTTGCATATCCATTTACCAATCACCCTTTCCAGCGTTTTCATGCACAGAAATAGGACTTTGATCCTCCTATAATGCCCACAGTGTGAACATCGCCCTTGTTCTTGTACTTTAGCTCTTTAATGCTTTTTCTCCAGTCATTTGGGATATATCTTTCTCTTCCTACTGCTGTGAATACCCTCTGGAGCTGTTTCTCCCCTAACGCACCCAGCATCTTGATCATATCTGCTGTGACCGCAACTGAGCCTGCTGCTTTGCCTGACTTTATTTTCTTTCCCAAGTCATCTATTTTTTTATTTGTAAATTTCAGAAGTAAAATGCAGCTTGGAGAGACTTTCCACCTCTTTTGCTTATTCTGAGCTGACATCCTTTAAAATAGCCTTTGACAAATAAAGAATGGGGAAGTGAAACTGGGTCCAGGAGAATGATAAAATCTTTAAAGACTTTCCCTTTACACTGGATTGATAATCCTTGGTGACATGTCTTCTGGCATTCATATGCCTCAGCATGAGACTCCTGCATCCGAACCAGGGTAGGAGTATGATGTAGTGAGGCATAATAAGGCAACAAGAATGGGAGCTGAAAAAGTTCAAAGGATTAAATGTGGAATGCTGGCTGTAGATTGTTCACAGGGAATTAACTTATTTCTAGCAGATGAGCATGGCATGGCCACTCAGCCACAGGCACAGCAGTTTAAAAAAGTAGTGGAAGCTTTGATTGAGGGATGTGCTGCAAATTTGGCTAATGTATAAAATTGTTCAATGTAAAAAGAGAAAAGCAGCACACAAGCAGGCCCAGTAGTCCACAGTACAGAAAAAAACAAAATCCACCCAGAAAAGTGCTGGAGAAACTGAGAAAGTTCTTTCTTAGCATAGTTGAAATTTAATGCTCGCTGTTTACCCCTAAGACTTCATCAGAAATGATGAAATACACTTCCAAATCACTTTTATATCATTCAAAAAAACATTTGACCAATCCGATAATCTCATTAACAAGTCAATTAAATACATAAAAACATTTAAAGGCATACTACAAAAATTATACAACTCAAAGTGTCCACACAGTTAACACTGTTTAAAAGACAAGGGCATTCACCCCTGTATATTCACTTTAGTAATTTTCCTATTTTTTTAAGAAACATTTTATGTTCACCATATCATTCAGACCAGGGGATAAATAAGAAGCAAATTTAATCTGCCATTCTGCCTCGGTTCGACATAATTTCTAAAATCCCCTCCCTTAAGGTCACGCTTAACAACTTCTACTATAGAAAAAGTACATTTCTTCCAGTTAGAGCATGTCAAAGAATGCTTAAAAAGGGCATCATTACTCCTATTTGTTTTTATAACATACAAGTGCTCTAATACTCATTTCCTTAGACTCCTGGTGGTCATGCCAACATAAAAACTTGGGCATGTTGAACACATCGCAAGATACACTATCCGTGTTGTACTACAGCTCAATATTCCAAGGATGGGTATAGTAAACTGTAGATGCTCCAGGAACACAAAGGGATCTTCAGAAATAAATCTGCATGCCCTGCACCCTGAACATTTAAACATACCCCAGTTTCACCAGAAGTAAGGGTTGGCCCAAAGTTATTTTCTAACAAATGCTTAAAATTTTGATTTTTCTTGTAAACAAAATGGGGGCCTTCTCCAAGAACTTTAGATAAATCTGCATTACCCATAACTACTTTCCAATTCTCACCAATAATCTGACGGATGTAATTACTATCTACATTCATATCCAAACAAAATCTGGGGCCTTCTGCCCCTCTCTCTTTTATATGTGTGCGACTAGATGCTACATTCTGAGCTTTTTTAACAAAACCTCTTAGCAGAGTAGGAGAAAAATCTGTCTGTCTCTTATGAATGACCTCTTGAGCCATATATTCAAGTAGGTCTCCAGGGTAACCTCTTTCTAGAAACAACTTTTTTATGAGGTTCATTTCCTTCAAAAAAGCAGAGTCTTCCACTATCATTTGAGATGCTCAAATGAACTGCCCTCTAGGAATATTTTTTCTCATAAAGTAATGATGGCAACTCTTGAAATGGACATTGCTGTTACAAAATGTACTCTTACAATGAATACTACTAAAAAACACATTCTTATTAGTGTCCATTGTTAAGTTAACATCCAAAAAGGAAACCTTGTTGCCTATTTCCCCCACCACGAACTTTAAAAATTCTGTACTAGCACTTAATAGCTCCACAAACTCATTAACATTAAAGTTGTCCTTATAAAATATAAAGAACAAATCATCTGCAAATCTTTTATAAAAGATAATTTGCTCTGAATAATCAATGTGTGGCAGTATGTCCATGTCCCACCAACCTAATACCAAATTTGCATAGGTAGGACCAGCAGTGGCCCCCATAGCCATGCCTTGTAGTTGCTTATAAAATTGCTTGTTAAAAAGAAGTTGTTGTTTAATAACAAATCCAACAAAGCAGTTTGTTTGTGTCTTTCGGCTTTTCCCAGTTAGGGGTCGCCACAGCGGAACTCTGGTCTGCTAATGATTGGCAGTAGATTTTTACGTGCTGAGTTGCCGGCCCTGACACACAACCTTTGAGGTACGCCCATTCACACATGTCTCCACACAGAAGACGCACTAGCTGAGAATTGAACAGGACAATGTCTTACTGTGAGGTGACAATGCTACCGCAGCACCACCACCGCATACTGTTGTTACTTAAACTTGTATGCTTCCCCATAAACCATCTTACATAATCAACCCCAACATCTTTAGGGATGCAGGTGAATAGGGAAACAACATCAACAGCGAACATCTCTAAGTTTTCCAACCTAAAGTCTGAGGAAGAAAAAATGGACCCAACCTGGTCCAAAAAGTACCAAGAATCACATAAGAAGGAAGCTGCTTAACTAGTGGGTTCAACATTGAATCTAAATACAAAGAAATAGTCAGTGCAACTTCCTGAGGCTGATATAATAGGTCTGAATGGAGGTTTTTCAACACTTTTGTGAAGTTTGGGAATTCCAATCATCACACCCACCTTACAATTATCCACACATAAAAATTCAAACATTTCCCTAATTATTTCAGAGTTCATGAACATGTCATATAAAGTGCTGTGGATACAGGCATAACTTTTAACAATTTTAGACTTCATGACTTTATTATACTCTAATACATTTGCTAACATAATTTCCATAGCTTCTATGTAGTCAGTAAAATTCATTATGACAATAGCTCCACCTTTATCCGCCTTCATAAACCTTAAGTCTTTCCTAGAAATAAGTTAATTCAAAGCTTTCTTTTCACTAAGGTTTATGTTATAAAACATTTTTTCTGTTTTGATTTTGAAACATACTTCTAATATCTTTTTCACAGAAAGCGTCAAAGGCTTTTACAGTATACACTAAACCAGCATTAAAGGTGGATGGCTTTGACAAAAAGAACATCATTCAATATATATTTTAAATTTAACTTACAAGTATAGAGCTTGAGTTCTATCAGAGTTTTTGTAACATTCACCCTCCTACTGGGCTGGAAATTAAGTCCTAATATCAACATATTAATAATTAATAAGGGGGTTGGGAGGATGGCCTAATGGTTAAGGTGTTTGCCTTACAAACACAAAGTACAGGGTTTGAGTCTCACAAGAGATAATTGGCTAGGCTTACAATGGCTCGGAAGGGCAGCTAACCTAGTACTAACCTATGAACCTATGAACAGTTTAGTGTGCTCATCAGAAATGTTAAAATCAGACAAGTTATAAACTGAGATAGAATTACTCAGTCCAACAGTAACAGAACTTGGTTCTTGTACACTTTCAGATGAAACAAAAATGTGAAGAAGGTACATTTTCACTGTTAGAACTCACAGAAAGACAGGCCAATGTTCCTTCCAAACCGTACTTCGCCCTCTGTTGCACATCTGATATCCCCTGCTCCTGCTGTGTTTCTTTTTCTCCTTCCAACTGAGATCCCCTTGTAAAATAGAGGAAAACTTATTCATACTTGCTCCTGCACTACTACGGTCATGTGTTGAACCCATCGAGCACCCCATAACATAATCTTTAGAGCTGGACTGCTCTACTGAATGAGCCACATTAGTTGCAACCTTCACAGAACCTGAATCCAAACCACTAACAGCTGAATAACCCATCTCCAGCTGTAAAGGTGGAACAGTAGTGCTAGACCCACTACCTGAATGTGCTGCTAGCTGGGCCTCCTTAATAACATTTTGTCTTGAAACTTTGCCTGGTCTAGAAGGAAGGGGAACAAAATCACCATAAACATTGCCCCCTGCATATGCTGCCAAGTCCATGTTGATTTTTCTGGTTTTACATTGAACTATTATTTGTTCATACTGTTCAACGTTTTTAATCAAATTCTCATATTCAAATCTTGAATCAGGACAATTAATAAGTAGTTCAACAATGGTAGTATCTACCTCTATCAGAGAAACATGTAATTCTGCCAAAACAGTACTGTTATTTTTAATAAGAAGCTTCAAAAACTCTTTACCAGCATTGTCAAACAAAGTAGATAGCTCCTTAAAGAACGGACTGTCCATAGAGACTCCATTAGGTAATTAAAAAAAACGAAGACCCTTAGGTACAATGCCAGCATTAAAACAATATTCAAAATATTTATTTTCTACATGAAGCTCCCGATAATGCTTCAAACCTCTTTCCATTTTGTCCAACAGAGAGTTAACATTATTTTTAGCAACAATGTTGTTGTTTGCCAAAACT
The DNA here is from genome assembly GCF_019279795.1 of Protopterus annectens. Taxonomy (NCBI): domain Eukaryota; kingdom Metazoa; phylum Chordata; order Ceratodontiformes; family Protopteridae; genus Protopterus; species Protopterus annectens. The sequence goes on from NC_056744.1 coordinate 663,649,940, forward strand.
ATATCCCCTGCAAACGGATCAAAGATAACATTTAATAACTTACTGGCTGTTCTGTTTGTTGAATTACCTGGACAAGGCTCCTGCCTTGAAAACAAAGCAGGATTCAGGGGAAAATTATTAGAAGCGTTAGTAACTTTATAACTCTCTCTAATTTTAGCTGACAAAACAGTCAAAGACCTTTGCATTTCACCTACTGCCAAAATAAGTTCAAGTGTTCTTTCTTTGCTGGTAGGTGTAGAATGTAGAGTCAAGTCCAAATTGTCATCCTCTAGTGCTCCAGCCATGTGTTGCTAACAACAAAAACCAATAAAAAGAGAAAAGCAGCACACAAGCAGGCCCAGGTGTCCACAGTACAAAAAAACCCACAAAATCTACCAAGAAAAGCACTGAAGAAACTGAGAAAGGTCTTTTTTAGTGTAGTTAAAATGTAATGTTCACTACTTGTCCCAAAGACTTCATCAGAAATGGTTAAATACACTTCCAAATCACTTTTACACCATTCAAAAACATTTGACCAATCAGATTATCTCATTAACAAGTTGATTAAATACATAAAAACATTTCAAGGCATACTACAGAAATTATACAACTCAAAGTGTCCACGCATTTAACACAGTTTAAAACACAAGGGCAATAACCCATATATATTCACTAGTAATTTTCCTATTTTTTAAGAAACATTTTATGATCCCCATATCATTCAGACCAGGGGATAAATAAGAAGCAAGTTTAATCTGCCATTCTGCCTCTCTTTGTACACATATTGTATTGTCAGGCTCTGGATTGCATTGCATAAGTGGAAATTCCTTAAGATTCCAAGAGCAGGCTAAGTTATTTCTTATACTTATTTCACTGAATTGGACTTCTGAAATGCTTATAATTGTGCTATATAGTTGATCTACTATATATTTGCACTGTTATAAATATTTTTTTTACTGTTTCACTGCATTTATGTACTGTTTTAAACTGTTTTAACATTACTTAACTGTAAACTGCGTTTTCATACTGAGAGTTGTATTTTCTGTTTGCGATTGCTCTATCCGAACTTTTCTGTGCATTTCTGACTGTTGAAATCATTCTCTAGTCTGCTCCTTGATCTGTTTAAAACTTTCATTTAGTGGCTACAGCTAGAAACTGTAATAGTGTACATTACTTTAATTGTTTATTTTTATTTAAATTACAAAATTGAAAACTGCTTTTTCATACTGAGACTTGGATTTTCTCTTTGTGGGTGTTCATTATATGCTTTTAAAGTGAGGTTTCTGTGTTCTGCTCAGGTGGCATAATCTTGATAGAGGCCTGTTGTGTAGGCTGGAAGTTTTGTTTGTGTTTCTGGCAGCCATTTTCTGCTGATTGTCTTCATTATTGAGAGTAAGAAGGCCTCCTGACCTTCTGTAGTACGAGTGATTGGGTAATAGCAAGGGCTGAGGAGTAATCAGATCTTCCCAACTCTTCCATTCTTACTGCTATATAAACCCTGTGTCTTAAAAAGGCTCTGCTTGTATTGTCAGGCTCTGGATTGCATTGCATAAGTGGAAACTCCTTAAGATTCCAAGAGCAGGCTAAGTTATTTCTTACACTTATTTCACTGAATTGCACATCTGAAACACTTATAATTGTGCTATACAGGTGATCTACTATATTTTTGCACTGTTATAAAGCTTTTCTTAAAGTTTCACTGCATTTATGTACTGTTTTAAACTGTTTTAACATTACTTAACTGTAAACTGATTTTTCATACTGAGAGTTGTATTTTCTGTTTGTGATTGCTCTATCCAAACTTTTCTGTGCATTTTTGTCTGTTAAAAGCATTCTCTAGTCTGCTCCTTAATCTGTTTAAAACTTTCATTTAGTGGCTACAGCTAGGAACTGTAATAGTGTGCATTACCATAATTCTTTTTTTAATTTAAATTACTAAATTGTAAACTGCTTTTTCATACTGAGACTTGGATTTTCTCTTTGTGGGTGTTCTTCCTATGCTTTTAAAGTGAGGTTTCTGTGTTCTGCTCAGGTGGCATAATCTTGATAGAGGAATATTGTAGGCTGGAAGTTTTGTTTGTGTTTCTGGCAGCCATTTTCGGCTGATTGTCTTCATTATTGAGAGTAACAAGGTCTCCTGACCTTCTGTAGTACGAGTGATTAGGAAATAGCAGGGGTGAGAAGTAATCTGATCTTCCCAACTCTTCCATTCTTACTGCTATATAAACCCTGCGTCTTAAAAAGGCTCTGCTTGTATTGTCAGGCTCTGGATTACATTGCATAAGTGGAAATTCCTTAAGATTCCAAGAGCAGGCTAAGTTATTTCTTACACTTATTTCACTGAATTGGACTTCTGAAATGCTTATAATTGTGCTATACAGTTGATCTACTATATATTTGCACTGTTATAAATATTTTTTTTACTGTTTCACTGCATTTATGTACTGTTTTAAACTGTTTTAACATTACTTAACTGTAAACTGCGTTTTCATACTGAGAGTTGTATTTTCTGTTTGTGATTGCTCTATCCGAACTTTTCTGTGCATTTCTGACTGTTAAAAGCATTCTCTAGTCTGCTCCTTGATCTGTTTAAAACATTCATTTAGTGGCTACAGCTAGGAACTGTAATAGTGTACATTACTATAATTGTTTTTTTTTTATTTAAATTACTAAATTGTAAACTACTTTTTCATACTGAGACTTGGATTTTCTCTTTGTGGGTGTTCATTATATGCTTTTAAAGTGAGGTTTCTGTGTTCTGCTCAGGTGGCATAATCTTGATAGAGGCCTGTTGTGTAGGCTGGAAGTTTTGTTTGTGTTTCTGGCAGCCATTTTCTGCTGATTGTCTTCATTATTGAGAGTAAGAAGGCCTCCTGACCTTCTGTAGTACGAGTGATTGGGTAATAGCAGGGGCTGAGGAGTAATCAGATCTTCCCAACTCTTCCATTCTTACTGCTATATAAACCCTGTGTCTTAAAAAGGCTCTGCTTGTATTGTCAGGCTCTGGATTGCATTGCATAAGTGGAAACTCCTTAAGATTCCAAGAGCAGGCTAAGTTATTTCTTACACTTATTTCACTGAATTGCACTTCTGAAACACTTATAATTGTGCTATACAGGTGATCTACTATATTTTTGCACTGTTATAAAGCTTTTCTTAATGTTTCACTGCATTTATGTACTGTTTTAAACTGTTTTAACATTACTTAACTGTAAACTGCTTTTTCATACTGAGAGTTGTATTTTCTGTTTGTGATTGCTCTATTTGAACTTTTCCTGTCCATTTTTTTTCTGTTAAAAGCATTCTCTAGTCTGCTCCTTGATCTGTTTAAAACTTTCATTTAGTGGCTACAGCTAGGAACTGTAATAGTGTGTATTACTATAATGTTTTTTTTAATTTAAATTACTAAATTGTAAACTGCTTTTTCATACAGAGACTTGGATTTTCTCTTTGTGGGTGTTCTTTCTATCCTTTTAAAGTGAGGTTTCTGTGTTCTGCTCAGGTAGCATAATCTTGATAGAGGCCTGTTGTGTAGGCTGGAAGTTTTGTTTGTGTTTCTGGCAGCCATTTTCTGCTGATTGTCTTCATTATTGAGAGTAACAAGGCCTCCTGACCTTCTGTAGTACGAGTGATTGGGTAATAGCAGGGGCTGAGGAGTAATCTGATCTTCCCAACTCTTCCATTCTTACTGATATATAAACCCTGTGTCATATAAAGGCTCTGCTTGTATTGTCAGCTCTGGATTGCATTGCATAAGTGGAAATTCCTTAAGATTCCAAGAGCAGGCTAAGTTATTTCTTACACTTAATTCACTGAATTTCACTTCTGAAATGCTTATAATTGTGCTATACAGTTGATCTACTATATTTATGCACTGTTATAAAGCTTTTTTATTGTTCCACTGCATTTATGTACTGTTTTAAACTGTTTTAACATTACTTAACTGTAAACTGCTTTTTCATACCGAGAGTTGTATTTTCTGTTTGTGATTGCTCTATCCGAACTTTTTTGTGCATTTTTGCCTGTTAAAAGCATTCTCTAGTCTGCTCCTTAATCTGTTTAAAACTTTCATTTAGTGGCTACAGCTAGGAACTGTAACAGTGTGCATTACTATAATTGTTTTTTTTAATTTAAATTACTAAATTGTAAACTGCTTTTTCAGACTGAGACTTGGATTTTCTTTTTGTGGGTGTTCTTCCTATGCTTTTAAAGTGAGGTTTCTGTGTTCTGCTCAGGTGGCATAATCTTGATAGAGGCCTGTTGTAAGCTGGAAGTTTTGTTTGTGTTTCTGGCAGCCATTTTCTGCTGATTGTCTTCATTATTGAGAGTAACAAGGCCTCCTGACCTTCTTTAGTATGAATGCTTGGGTAATAGCAGGGGCTGAGGAGTAATCTGATCTTCCCAACTCTTCCATTCTTACTGCTATATAAACCCTATGTCTTAAAAAGGCTCTGCTTGTATTGTCAGGCTATGGATTGCATTGCATAAGTGGAAATTCCTTAAGATTCCAAGAGAAGGCTAAGTTATTTCTTATACTTATATCACTGAATTGCACTTCTGAAATGCTTATAATTGTGTTATACAGTTTATCTACTATATTTTTGCACTGTTATAAAGCTTTTTTTAATGTTTCACTGCAGTTATGTACTGTTTTTATACTGTTTTAACATTACTTAACTGTAAACTGTTTTTTCATACTGAGATTTGTATTTTCTGTTTGTGATTGCTTTATCCAAACTTTTCTGTGCATTTTTTTCTGTTAAAAGCATTCTCTAGTCTGCTCCTTGATCTGTTTAAAACTTTCATTTAGTGGCTTCAGCTAGGAACTGTAATAGTGTGCATTACTATAATTGTTTTTTTTAATTTAAATTACTAAATTGTAAACTGCTTTTTCATACTGAGACTTGGATTTTCTCTTTGTGGGTGTTCTTTCTATCCTTTTAAAGTGAGGTTTCTGTGTTCTGCTCAGGTGGCATAATCTTGATAGAGGCCTGTTGTGTAGGCTGGAAGTTTTGTTTGTGTTTCTGGCAGCCATTTTCTGCTGATTGTCTTTATTATTAAGAGTAAGAAGGCCTCCTGACCTTCTGTAGTACGAGTGATTGGGTAATAGCAGGGGCTGAGGAGTAATCTGATCTTCCCAACTCTTCCATTCTTGCTGCTATATAAACCTTGTGTCTTATAAAGGCTCTACTTGTATTGTCAGGCTTTGGATTGCATTGCATAAGTGGAAATTCCTTAAGATTCCAAGAGCAGGCTAAGTTATTTCTTACACTTATTTCACTGAATTGCACTTCTGAAATGCTTATAATTGTACTATACAGTTGATCTACTATATTTATGCACTTTTATACACCTTTTTTATTGTTTCACTGCATTTATGTACTGTTTTAAACAGTTTTAACATTACTTAACTGTAAGCTGTTTTTTCATACTGAGAGTTGTATTTTCTGTTTGTGATTTCTCTATCTGAACTTTTCTGTGCATTTTTGTCTGTTAAAAGCATTCGCTCATCTGTTACTTGTTCTGTTTAAAACTTTCACTTACTGGCTACAGCTAGGAACTGTAATAGTGTGCATTACTATAATTGCTTTTTTATTTAAATTACTAAATTGTAAACTGCTTTTTCATACTGAGACTTGGATTTTCTCTTTGTGGGAGTTCTTCCTATGCTTTTAAAGTCAGATTTCTTTGTTCTGCTCAGGTGGCATGATCTTGATATAGGCCTATTGTAGGCTGGAAGTTTTGTTTGTGTTTCTGGCAGCCATTTTCTGCTGATTGTCTTAATTATTGAGAGTAACAAGGCCTCCTGACCTTCTGTAGTACGAGTGATTGGGTAATAGCAGGGGCTGAGGAGTAATCTGATCTTCCCAACTCTTCCATTCTTACTGCTATATAAACCCTGTGTCTTATAAAGGCTCTGCTTGTATTGTCAGGCACTGGATTGCATTGCATAAGTGGAAATTCCTTAAGATTCCAAGAGAAGGCAAAGTTATTTCTGCATGTATTTCACTGAATTGCACTTCTGAAATGCTTATAATTGTGCTATACAGTTGATCTACTACATTTTTGCAATGTTATAAAGCTTTTTTTATTGTTTCACTGCATTTATGTACTGTTTTAAACTGTTTTATCATTACTTAACTGTAAACTGCTTTTTCATACTGAGAGATGTATTTTCTGTTTGTGATTGCTCTATCCGAACTTTTATGTGCATTTTTTCTGTTAAAAGCATTCTCTCCTCTGCTACTTGATCTGTTTAAAACTTTCATTTAGTGGCAACAGCTAGGAACTGTAATAGTGTGCATTACTATAATTGTTTTTTTTATTTAAATTACTAAATTGTAAACTGCTTTTTCATACTGAGACTTGGATTTTCTCTTTGTGGGTGTTCTTCCTATGCTTTTAACGTGAGGTTTCTGTGTTCTGCTCAGGTGGCATAATCTTGATAGAGGCCTGTTGTGTAGGCTGGAAGTTTGTTTGTGTTTCTGGCAGCCATTTTCTGCTGATTCTCTTCATTATTGAGAGTAACAAGGCCTCCTGACCTTCTTAAGTACGAGTGATTGGGTAATAGTAGGGGCTGAGGAGTAATCTGATCTTCCCAACTCTTCCATTCTTATTGCTATATAAACCCTGTGTCTTATAAAGGCTCTGCTTGTATTGTCAGGCTCTGGATTGCATTGCATAAGTGGAAATTCCTTTAGATTCCAAGAGCAGGCTAAGTTATTTGCACTTCTGAAATGCTTATAATTGTGCTATACATTTGATCTACTATATTTATGCACTGTTATAAAACTTTTTTTATTGTTTCACTGCATTTATGTACTGTTTTAAACTGTTTTAACATTACTTAACTGTAAACTGCTTTTTCATACTGAGAGATGTATTTTCTGTTTGTGATTGCTCTATCCGAACTTTTATGTGCATTTTTGTCTGTTAAAAGCATTCTCTCGTCTGCTACTTGATCTGTTTAAAACTTTCATTTAGTGGCAACAGCTAGGAACTGTAATAGTGTGCATTACTATAATTGTTTTTTTTTTATTTAAATTACTAAATTGTAAACTGCTTTTTCATACTGAGACTTTGATTTTCTCTTTGTGGTGTTCTTTCTATGTTTTTAAAGTGAGGTTTCTGTGTTCTGCTCAGGTGGCATAATCTTGATAGAGGCCTGTTATGTAGGCTGGAAGTTTTGTTTGTGTTTTTGACAGCCATTTTCTGCTGATTGTCTTCATTATTGAGAGTAACAAGGCCTCCTGACCTTCTGTAGTACGAGTGATTGGGTAATAGCAGGGGCTGAGGAATAATGTGATCTTTCCAACTTTTCCATTCTTACTGCTATATAAACTCTGTGTCTTATAAAGACTCTGCTTATATTGTCAGGCTTGGATGGCATTGCATAAGTGGAAAGTCCTTAAGATTCCAAGAGCAGGCTAATGTATTTCTTACACTTAATTCACCGAATTGCACTTCTGAAATGCTTATAATTGTGTTATACAGTTTATCTACTATATTTTTGCACTGTTATAAAACTTTTTTTTATTGTTTCACTGCATTTATGTACTGTTTTAAACTGTTTTAACATTACTTAACTGTAAACTGCTTTTTCAAACTGAGAGTTGTATTTTCTGTTTGTGATTGCTCTATCCGAACTTTTCTGTTCATTTTGTCTGTTAAAAGCATTCTCTAGTCTGCTCCTTGATCTGTTTAAAACTTTCATTTAGTGGCTACAGCTATGAACTATAATAGTGTGCATTACCATAATTGTTTTTTTTTTATTTAAATTACTAAATTTGTAACTGCTTTTTCATACTGAGACTTGGATTTTCTCTTTGTGTTTGTTCTTTCTATGTCTTTAAAGTGAGGTTTCTGTGTTCTGCTCAGGTGGCATAATCTTGATAGAGCCTGTTGTGTAGGCTGGAAGTTTTGTTTGTGTTTCTGGCAGCCATTTTCTGCTGATTGTCTTCAGTATTGAGAGTAACAAGGCCTCCTGACCTTCTGTAGTACGATTTATTTTGTAATAGCAGGGGCTGAGGAGTAATCTGATCTTCCCAACTCTTCCATTCTTACTGCTATATAAACCCTGTGTCTTATAAAGGCTCTGCTTGTATTGTCAGGCTCTGGATTGCATTGCATAAGTGGAAATTCCTTAAGATTCCAAGACTAGGCTAAGTTATTTCTTTCACTTATTTCACTGAATTGCACTTCTGAAACGCTTATAATTGTGCTATACAGTTGATCTACTATATTTTTGCACTGTTATAAAGCTTTTGTTTACTGTTTCACTGCATTTATGTACTGTTTTAAACTGTTTTTTCATTACTTAAATGTAAACTGCTTTTTCATACTGAGAGTTGTATTTTCTCTTTGTGATTGCTCTACCCGAACTTTTCTGTGCATTTTTGCCTGTTAAAAGCATTCTCTAGTCTGCTCCTTGATCTGTTTAAAACTTTCATTTAGTGGCTACAGCTAGGAACTGTAATAGTGTGCATTACTATGATTGTTTTTTTTACTTAAATTACTAAATTGTAAACTGCTATTTCATACTGAGACTTGGATTTTCTCTTTGTGGGTGTTCTTTCTATGTTTTTAAAGTGAGGTTTCTGTGTTCTGCTCAGGTGGCATAATCTTGATAGAGGCCTGTTTTGTAGGCTGGAAGTTTTGTTTGTGTTTCTGGCTGCCATTTTCTGCTGATTGTCTTCATTATTGAGAGTAACAAGGCCTCTTGACCTTCTGTAGTACGAGTGATTGGGTAATAGCAGGGGCTGAGGAGTAATCTGATCTTCCAAACTCTTCCAATCTTACTGCTATATAAACCCCTGTGTCTTATAAAGACTCTGCTTGTATTGTCAGGCTTGGATGGCATTGCATAAGTGGAAAGTCCTTAAGATTCCAAGAGCAGGCTAAGTTATTTCTTACACTTATTTCACTGAATTGCACTTCTGAAACACTTATAATTGTGTTATGCATTGGATCTACTATATTTTTGCACTGTTATAAATCTTTTTTTATTGTTTCACTGCATTTATGTACTGTTTTAAACTGTTTTAACATTACTTAACTGTAAACTGCTTTTTCATACTGAGAGTTGTATTTTCTGTTTTTGATTGCTCTATCCGAACTTTTCTCTTAATTTTTGTCTGTTAAAAGCATTCTCTAGTCTGCTCCTTTATTGTTTTAAAACTTTCATTTAGTTGCTACAGCTAGGAACTATAATAGTGTGCATTACCATAATTGTTTTTTTTAATTTAAATTATTAAATTGTAAACTGCTTTTTCATACTGAGACTTGGATTTTCTCCTTGTTTGTGTTCTTTCTATGCTTTTAAAGTGAGGTTTCTGTGTTCTGCTCAGGTGGCATAATCTTGATAGAGGCCTGTTGTGTAGGTTGAAAGTTTTGTTTGTGTTTCTGGCAGCCATTTTCTGCTGATTGTCTTCATTATTGAGAGTAACAAGGCCTCCTGACCTTCTGTAGGATGAGTGATTGGGTAATAGCAGGGGCTGAGGAGTAATCTGATCTTCCCAACTCTTCCATTCTTACTGCTATATAAACTCTGTCTCTTAAAAAGCTCTGCTTGTATTGTCAGGCTCTGGATTGCATAGCATAAGTGGAAATTCCTTAAGATTCCAAGAGCAGGCTAAGTTATTTCTTAAACTTATTTCACAGAACTGCACTTCTGAAACGCTTATAATTGTGCTATACAGTTGATCTGCTATATTTTTTCACTGTTATAAAGCTTTTTTTATTGTTTCACTGCATTTATGTACTGTTTTAAACTGTATTAACATTACTTAACTGTAAACTGCTTTTTCAAACGGAGAGTTGTATTTTCTATTTGTGATTGCTCTATCCGAACTTTTCTGTGCATTTTTGTCTGTTAAAGCATTCTCTAGTCTGCTCCTTGATCTGTTTAAAACTTTCATTTAGTGGCTACTGCTAGGAACTATAATAGTGTGTATTACTATAATTGTTTTTTTTTATTTAAATTACTAAATTGTAAACTGCTTTTTCATACTGAGACTTGGATTTTCTCTTTGTGGGTGTTCTTTCTATGCCTTTAAAGTGAGGTTTCTGTGTTCTGCTCAGGTGGCATAATCTTGATAGAGGCCTGTTGTGTAGGCTGGAAGTTTTGTTTGTGTTTCTGGCGGCTATTTTCTGCTGATGATCTTCATTATTGAGAGTAACAAGGACTCCTGACCTTCTGTATTGCGAGTGATTGGGTAATAGCAGGGGCTGAGGAGTAATTTGATCTTCCCAACTCTTCCACTCTTACTGCTATATAAACCCTGTGTCTTACAAAGTCTCTGCTTGTATTGTCAGGCTCTGGATTGCATTGCATAAGTGGAAATTCTTTAAGATTCCAAGAGCAGGCTAAGTTATTTCTTACACTTAATTCACTGAATTGCACTTCTGAAACACTTATAATTGTGCTATACAGCTGATCTACTATATTTTTGCACTGTTATCAAGATTTTTTTTATTGTTTCTCTGCATTTATGTACTGTTTTAAACTGTTTTAACTTTACTTAACTGTAAACTGCTTTTTCATACTGAGAGTTGTATTTTCTGTGGGTGATTGCTCTATCCGAACTTTTCTGTGCATTTTTGCCCGTTAAAAGCATTCTCTAGTCTGCTCCTTGATCTGTTTAAAACTTTCATTTAGTGGCTACAGCTAGGAACTGTAATAGTGTGCATTACTATGATTGTTTTTTTACTTAAATTACTAAATTGTAAACTGCTATTTCATACTGAGACTTGGATTTTCTCTTTGTGGGTGTTCTTTCTATGTTTTTAAAGTGAGGTTTCTGTGTTCTGTTCAGGTGGCATAATCTTGATAGAGGCCTGTTGTGCAGGCTGGAAGTTTTGTTTTTGTTTCTGGCAGCCATTTTCTGCTGATTGTCTTCATTATTGAGAGTAACAAGGCCTCTTGACCTTCTGTAGTACGAGTGATTGGGTAATAGCAGGGGCTGAGGAGTAATCTGATCTTCCCAACTCTTCCATTCTTACTGCTATATAAACCCTGTGTCTTATAAAGACTCTGCTTGTATTGTCAGGCTTGGATGGCATTGCATAAGTGGAAAGTCCTTAAGATTCCAAGAGCAGACTAAGTTATTTCTTACACTTATTTCACTGAATTGCACTTCTGAAACACTTATAATTGTGTTGTGCATTTGATCTACTATATTTTTGCACTGTTATAAATCTTTTTTTTTATTGTTTCACTGCATTTATGTACTGTTTTAAACTGTTTTAACATTACTTAACTGTAAACTCCTTTTTCATACTGAGAGTTGTATTTTCTGTTTTTGATTGCTCTATCCTTACTTTTCTCTTAATTTTTGTCTGTTAAAAGCATTCTCTAATCTGCTCCTTTATTGTTTTAAAACTTTCATTTAGTTGCTACAGCTAGGAACTATAATAGTGTGCATTACCATAATTGTTTCTTTTTATTTAAATTATTAAATTGTAAACTGCTTTTTCATACTGAGACTTGGATTTTCTCCTTGTTTGTGTTCTTTCTATGCTTTTAAAGTGAGGTTTCTGTGTTCTGCTCAGGTGGCATAATCTTGATAGACGCCTGTTGTGTAGGTTGGATGTTTTGTTTGTGTTTCTGGCGCCATTTTCTGCTGATTGTCTTCATTGTATTGTCAGGCTCTGGATTGCATAGCATAAGTGGAAATTCCTTAAGATTCCAAGAGCAGGCTAAGTTATTTCTTAAACTTATTTCACTGAATTGCACTTCTGAAATGCTTATAATTCTGCTATACAGTTGATCTACTATATTTTTGCACTGTTATAAAGCTTTTTTATTGTTTCACTGCATATATTTATCTGTTTTAAATTGTTTTAACATTAATAAACTGTAAACTGATTTTTCATACTGAGAGTTGTATTTTCTGTTTGTGATTGCTCTATCCGAACTTTTATGTTCATTTTTGTCTGTTAAATGCATTGAATAGTCTGCTCCTTGATCTGTTTAAAAGTTTCATTTAGTGGCTACAGCTAGGAACTGTAAGTTTTTTCCACCCACCCTCCCTAGTGTTGTGTGTTCTTTTACTTGGTGGCTTTGCAGTTCCCGCCCATACTGTATATTTGATCTGTTACACTCCTCACAGTCTAGTGTCATTAGTTCACTCAATCTAATAGAGAACATTTGTGAAGTCCAGCCCACTCATATTATTAACGTTAAATTAACTTTTGTTCCAGCTTTCTCCATTTCCACTTTACTGGAAAAAAATTCTAAGCTTGCTTCCCCCTTTCCTGTGGCAGGTCAGATATGGATTTGCTGTGTCCAGGACTGTTTTTGAGCTCCTAAGCACCCCCCCACTTAACTGGGATTAAACTATTCCTGGCGCCATACAGTCTGTTTTTCAAGATTTTTTTTGCAACTAGCCAGCTTTTTAGTCTTAGCACTCGTCTGTTTTTTTGATCTCAGCACTTGTTCAGAATTCATTGTAAGAACTAAATAAGTTACACATTACTACAGCACTCAACTTTACTCACCTGTCTAGAGGAAAACAGTTTTTAGTACTTAATAAATAAGCACCTATTCAGGCATGTCTAAAGGTCAGCTCCCGTTGTTTTCTCCTGTCTACCTGATAAATCTGGCATCTTGGGACAATGCAGCAATTGCCTCATGTACACAGATAACCCTCTCCTCCTTCCACCCAACACTACGACCTGTGAGAGATGCACTTATATAACCAAACTGGAAGCAAAGCTCTCTTTACCAAAGACAGGCCTAGACAGTCAAGAGGAGAAGGTAAACAGTTGCACCACACCAGATTCATCACGTAGTCCCTCAAAACCTACACCACCAAGACACACACACAGAACCACAAAACACACACCTACATTCATGGAGGCTCTCTGTACTAATCTGCCCAAACAACAGAGACCTCCAAAGCAGAAATGTAAGTAACCTCCACCCCCCAACACAACCCAAATGATATATAGTCCACATACTCAGTGTGCCACTCAACTACAGCCCATAAGGCATAACATACCCAACACTCTAGTCATAGGTGACTCTATAGTCAGGCACACTGATGTTCCACTCACCAGGCTAAACAAGGAAAAAGTTACTGTCAGCTGCCTGTTAGGTGACAGGATCTGCCACATAATGCATGCACTCAGGTCACTCCACAACAAGTACAAATATGACTCTGTCATTGTCCATGTTGGTGTGAATGACCTGAGACATACCTCCCTGGACTACATGAAAAGAGACATGGAGGAGCTCTCTGATCTTGTAGCCCAGGCCAGTATGACCCTAGCCCTGAGTAGCATTCTTCCATCACCCAGAATGACACCACAGTACAAGGACAAAATAATTGACTTTAACAATTGGCTAAGCTTCTAGTGTGATTCTAAGGGAATCCAGTATCTGTCTGCCTGGGATGACATGATCGACAGACCACGCTGCTTTGCCAGAGATGGCCTGCACCTGTCGCCCTTGGGATTCCGGATACTGGCAAAGGCTCTTGCCACTCCTATAGTGCTTTTTTTAGGCAAGGTTCAAATGACAAATTCACCACCCTAACAGGTACAAGCAAGCAAAATCTGAGGGAAATGCTACTCAATGCTAGAAGTGTAAACCTCAAAATGCACTCACTCGAGGCACTCCTTAAAATGGAGAACACTGACATCTGTGCAGTGACAGAGACCTGGTTCAAAGCTCCAGAGAGGACCCCTGCATTACCAGGCTATAATTCATACCACACCTTTCGGCCACCAAACCCGGACCGAAACACTAAAGGTGGAGGCGTGTCCATATTCATTAAGGATATCCACACCTCCAAGCTAGTTGCTCAGCATAATGCATCCGAGATTATCCAAGTTCAACTAACTCTGGGCAAAACCGCAATCCAGATTGTAGCTTGCTACAGACCCCCCACCATACCCCAGGATTCCCACTCCTCTTTTCTTGATACACTGGAAAATATTAAGGTACAACCCAACACTCTAATAATGGGTGATTTCAACTACCCTACCATTAACTGGGAAAACTACTCATGTACCAACTCTTTTGCTCAACGTTTTCTGGAAATCATCAATTCCAATGCTTTGGATCAACTTATCCACACCCCCATCAGAGGCAGCAATATCCTAGATCTGGTCATCACCAACATGGGTGACCAGTGTTCCACACCAGAGGTCAGCTCCTCGTTGGTCAGATCTGACTACAGGCTAATCACCCTAGACATCCACATCCCGCTCCCACCTCCCATTAGGAAAACAACCGTAAAAAAATTCTCCAAAGCCAACTTCACGCTTCTTAAGACAGAAGTGGCAAACTTTATGACACCCATGCAGATGGACAATAGAGGTACAACTGCTGAATCCTACACAAATGCACTTTATAAGCACTTACACGAGTGCATGGATCGTGCTATCCCTAACAGAACCAAGATGCTATTCTCCAAAAAAAGGAAGCCAATCTGGTGGTCTTCTGCCATAAACAAACTCCACAACAGAAGAAAGAAACTGTTGCAAAAAAGAGTAAAATCCCACGATTGGAGGAACTCCCTGGTCAGCCTCAGTAAGAATCTGAGATCCCTCATAAAATCCTCCAAAGCTAGTTATGAAAACAAAATTGCCACTGATTCTAAAGACAACCACAAAGCATTCTATAGCTATGTCAAAAATCTCAATGGCAACACTCAGATCTGCTCTGAGTTACAGCACAATGACACTAAATATACAGAACCAACTGATATTGCCAACATCCTGGCAGATAGGTTCAGTGCTAACTTTACCCCCCTCTCACACCCTAAAGGGCCCATCTTTATACCGGAAGAATGCAAAGTTCCTGTAATCACGGCTGCACAGGTAAAAACTTCACTCTCCAAAGCCAAGAACACGGCATCCATGGGACCTGACAACATCCCAGGCTGCCTTCTTCATGAACTACAGCATGAACTGGCACCCCACCTTAGTACCATGTTCAGTCATAGCCTCACCTCAGGCTTTGTGCCCATTGAATGGTGCACCGTGACAGTTATCCCACTCAACAAAAGGGGGGGCCACAACAGATCCCGTGAACTACCGCCCCATTAGCCTGACGAGCCTCGTCTGCAAGGCCATGGAATGTATCATCATGGAACTCATAAACAAAGACATTGGAGATCTCCAAACTCTGGCCCCACACAGTTTGGGTTTGTAAAAGGCAGATCATGTCTCCTAAACCTGATAGACTTCTTTGAAGCAGTCACCAAAGCAATAGATGAGGGTAAGGTGGTTCACACAGCCTATCTAGATCTCGCCAAGGCGTTCAACACCATCCCCCACTCTGGAATTATAGATAAACTCACTAAACTAGGTATAAATCCCTATGTCACAAGATGGGTTGCCAACTGGCTTACTGAAAGAACCCACAATGTGAAAGTGGCAGACTCCAAATCAGACTTCAGACCAGTGACAAGTGGAGTACCACAGGGTTCAGTCCTGGGTCCTGTCCTGTTTGGTATGTACTTCTCTGAAGTACAGGGTAACACAGAAGGTCTTTGGCTAACTAAATTCACAGATGACTGCAAACTAGGAGCCATAATTGAAACTCCTAATGATGTGGACATCCTACAAAAGGGCCTCACTGAGACAGATGCCTGGTGTCAAAGACAGGGTCTCAAGCTCAATGCCAAAAAGTGCATTGTCATCCCCTTTGGTAAAAATTTTGTACCCATGAACTACCACATAGGCAGTAGTCTACTTAACACCAAAAGTGTGACAAGAGACCTTGGGACACAGGTGGACAGTAGTCTCTCCTTTGATAATCACATCGCCAAAGTGGTCAGGAAATCCTTCTACGTGGCACACCTCATCACAAAACGTTTCTCATCCAGAAAAAAAAGAGGTCATTGTTCCCCTCTATTCATCACTCATTAGACCCATTATAGAGTACAACACCCCTTTTGGTATGTACCTCACAAGACATCTACAACAACTGTAAAGGCTGCAAAAATACCTCACAAAGAGGATTACTGGGATCAAACAGATGCCTTATGCAGACTGTCTCAAAAAACTCCAGCTTTACTACGTCACATATCGCCTACTCAGAGGCGATCTCTGCCTAACATATAAAGCTATGTCAAACCCAGAGCTGTTGGACATTCTCCACTTAAAGAAATCCCCATCCCTCTGAGCTACACGCTCTAGGGACCTAAACCTTGTCACCACAATAAACAGAACATGCTGGAGGGATAGATTCCTGTCCCAGAGACTTCCCATACTCTGGAACAGACTACCTATGTCAAACAGAGCTCCTCATTAGCACTCTTCAAGAAAAAACTTGATGATTGGATGGGTAATAGGAAATTCACCCCGGGGATCACTTCTGTGATTCTGCTTGACAGGGGCACAGGAAAATAATTTTCTTGGGTGGCGAAAGCCAGGGTACATTTTTGGCTAGACTTGTATAGGCCCTAGGGCCAATAGCCTAGTACCTACCTATGAACCTATGACCCTATATAAAAGAGAGAGGGGCAGAAGGTCCCAGATTTTGTTTGGATATGAATGCAGACAGTAATTACATCCGTCAGATTATTAGTGAAAATTGGAAAGTAGTTATGGGTAATGCAGATTCATCTAAAGTGCTTGGAGAAGGCCCCCATTTTGTTTACAAGAAAAGTCTAAATTTTAAACATTTGTTAGAAAATAATAACTTTGGGCCAACCCTTACTTCTGGTGAAACTGGGGTATGTTTAAATGTTCAGGGTGCAGGGCATGCAGATTTATTTCTGAAGGTCCGTTTGTGTTCCTGGAATATCTACAGTTTACTTTACCCATCCCTGGAAAATTGAGCTGTAGTATAACAGGAAGAGTGTATCTTGTGATGTGTTCAACATGCCCAAGTTTTTATGTTGGCATGACCATCAGGAGCCTAAGAAAATGGGTATTAGAGCACTTGCATGCTATAAAAACAAAAATAGTAATAATGGCTTTTTTAAACATTCCTTGACATGCTCTAACTGGAAGAAATTTACTTTTTCTATAATAGAAGTTGTTAAATGTGACCTTAGGGGAGGGGATTTTAGAAATTATGTTGAACAAAGAGAGACAGAATGGCAGATTAAACTTGCTTCTTATTTATCCCCTGGTCTGAATGATATGGTGAACATAAAATATTTCTTAAAAAAATAGGAAAATTACTAAAGTGAATATACAAGGGTGAATGCCGTTGTGTTTTAAACTGTGTTAAATGTGTGGACACTTTGAGTTGTATAATTTTTGTAGTATGCCTTTAAATGTTTTTATGTATTTAATTGACTTGTTAATGAGATGATCTGATTGGTCAAATGTTTTCTGAATGGCTTAAAAGTGATTTGGAAGAGTATTTTATCATTTCTGATGAAGTCTTTGGAACGAATAGCAAACATTAAATTTTAACTATGCTAAAAAAAATTTTTCTCAGTTTCTCCAGTGCTTTTCTTGGTGGACATTGTTCAATTTGTCTACTTATGGGGAGTGGAGGTGAGTGTATATGTTTTTTTTTGTCCTTCATTAAATCATCCTGCAGCCTTGCTACCCAGTGTCCTGTGTCCATGTCGGGTCTACCAACTCTGTCTGACCAGCCAGACTTATTCTGTTTCTGTTGGAGTCACTCATGGAACCTCAGGGTGTCCTGGGGGGTCTTGGTCAACTACGTGTTTTTGTTTATTTTTTTCCAAATTCCCTACCCTTTATTCCCTCATGTGCAGCCTTTTGGTAGCATCCAGAATACAGGCATGCTTGGGATGTGCTGACTTTTCACTTCGCCTCTGTGGCAGCTCAGTCATAGACCCCATCCTAATCACTTTTAGGGCTATACCCTCTTATTTACACTGCACCAGCCTCCACCAGGGATCTTGTAGCTAATGCCCTTGAGACTGCCTTCCCTCATGAAGGTCATGCCTCTCCCTCCCAGTTAGTCAGTCACTCAAGCTGCTAACCAAACCCTGCTTTTTTGGTCTGTAGACAGGGCTTTGTACATCTAATCCACTGGAGCAATAGTGAGTAAATATGGATGATGCTTACCATAATCTGGGAAGAAGATATGAGATTGCTGTAGTGTTCCATGCTTCATGGTCAGAGAGGTGATAATGGCCTGCCTTAGTTTCTAGTTTTTTTTTTTTTATTATTAATGGAATGTTGAATATGGGTGTCAAACTTCAGATTTTTGTCAACTGTGACTCTCCCAGGAGTTTTGCAGTAGGAACTACATCTATGTGTATATTTTAGAGGGAGGACGCTGAGAAAATAAACCAAATTTTGTGTGGTTTATGATTATTAGAATATAAAACATTTTTTTGTGGGGGGGGGGAATTAGCAACAGTTGTGATTTGTTATACTTTCACTATGTTGAAAAGGATTATTGCATAAAGGATTGGAGATCTGAATCATCTGTGCATTGCATGAATGTGGAGAGGTGAAAGACTGAGTGCAGGTTATTTATAATGATATAAAACAGGATCATTAATAT
>NC_056744.1:663673369-663753369 GCF_019279795.1 Protopterus annectens
TGATAATATCTCAAAGTTTCTTTCATAAGATGGTAATTGAGTAACACATCTTTCTTCTTCTTATATTTTGTACTTTCATTTAGACTTCTGTTTGTTATGTCTACAGTTTCTCATTTATTTGTATTAATGCCACTAATATTTCATAACTGCATACTTGATTACTTCATATGATTCCTGTGAAGAATTTCTTTATTGCCTGTAGATTCAGACAGAGATGTTTTCTCCTTAGCTAACATGGAAATTGTTTATATTAGATTAGTATCTTTTTTAAGCTAGTGATATAAAATGTATACCAAGCTACATGCCCAGCCTACATATATGTTCTGCTGATCAGCTACATAAGCAAAAATATTTATTTTCTTATTTTCTCTGAGAAAATACTTTGTAAAGCAAATAGTTAATATGCACATTAGCAACAATTCACATGAGAGTGAGTTTAGCTTAAAAAATAAGGTAATCTTAATGATGCTAGAAAAATACGGCCACAAAGACATTCATAACGATTATGATACAAACATCAGGCTAACATACTGAATAAAGTTTATAAAAATTCTGTTCTTAGTAAGTCATTGAAGAGGGGTTTTAGAGAAGAGATTTTCTAAAGTATCATGTCCCGGCAGACAGAGTGCACCCTTTGAGATGGAATTTTGGCAGAGTATGAGGGAACTTGCAGAATAAACAAATGAAGGCAGATGTAGAAGTTACTTGTCCAAGTAACGAAGTGTGTAATTTACAGCTGTGTTGTTGGACATCATACCTTTTGCAGAATTCCATTAGTAGTGTTAGTAAAACAAATATTGTCATATTGAGACTACCTCAAGTTTATTTGAAAGAAATCCATCAATGTGGCTACAATTGTTTTTGCAACATCTCTGAGCACTAGAAGCAATTCACTCCAATAACAAAGATCAAAGATATTCATATATATTTTTTCTTAGAAGTGTGACTTACTTCAAGTGATTAGAGATGTATTGACACTTTCTTTGGTCATACTAATGGGCTACATGTGACATACTTGCCGACATACCCTCAAGGAACTGATGTTTTAGGATAATGAAAGTTTAGGAAATTAAGATTTATTTAGTGCAAGGCAGTTAAGCTGCAATGTTTGCACACAGGATTATGTGGATATCCACTGTATGGATTACACTTTAGGTGCATTAATTTCCATATAGGATCTCTGATAACCATCTATATATAATTCTGCCTTACTGTATTATTTATGATTCTAACTCACTGCATTATTGTTTCTGAGATCACTGTGACCAGATAGCTTCCAGTATGTGTGGATGAAAGTGAATGCGCAGAGAATTGAAATCTTTTAACTGCATTTGCTGAAAAAATCCTGTCAAAATACAATTTTTTTAAGCTTTTTCCAAGGGGTACAAGCCTCCCTGCACTCCACCTCCACAGTTGAACCAGCTCAAAGAAAGGGGAAATTTCCCCAAAAAGGTAATCACTTCTGGCACATCTGTCGGACAGCGATTTCCTAAAGCGGAACTCTGATTATCCTCAAGTTGAATCTCGGGCAACTGAAGCTCAAGTATTCAATTTTCATCTACCAGTAGGCTTCTCAGTCAGAGGAATCCCTCTTTTGTTATTCCTTAAAGTACTGATAGCATCTTTAACTGGATCTACTTCACTTGATGGAAAGCTCACTAGACTGAAACTCATTTCACACAGCACACGTGACTGAAAGCTCATGAGTGAAACTCATTTCGTTGAAAGGTATATGCCCTTTGCCCCATGTTAGTGCAATCCTGGAGTTAGTATATATAGTAAGGGAGGGTGTGGGGGGCACAACACCCCACAATGGGCAGTGTGGGGGGTGTAGCCCCCCACATAGTTTGGGTATATATTGTGTTCTAACAAAAGTTATTCATTATAGTTGTAAGTATCCATGTATACGGTTTAAAATGCATAAAATAGGTGGGGGGCTTCACTCACCACACCCCCAATGAGGGGAGCTGTGCCCCCACCCCCTTACTATATATACTAACTCCAGGATTGCAGTACAATGGGGAAAAGAGCATATACCTTTCAACAAAATGAGTTTCAGTCAAGTGAGCTTTCAGTGAAGTAAGCTTTCAGTCAAGTGTGCTACTTCAAATGAGTTTCAGTCTAGTGAGCTTTCAATCAAGTGAAATAGACCTCTTTAACTACATCAAGTATTAGAATATAGCACTGCCAATCCTAGACAGTACTGTCTGGTTTCATGAAATTTTGTCTTTGACCATGAGGCACAGAAGCATGGTAACAGGAAACCTTGCTCTGTTAAATACCTGCTTGAATCCTGTTTTTCTTTATTCACAAAACAAGACTCCATATGATTACATTTCTGCATATCCTGTACATTTTGGTTTTACTTAACTGGGATCCTTTTATATCTTTGCCAGAGATATAAGATTTCTTTCTTTTCTAGAACAGTATCATACAGATTTACTTCATGAATCATTATAACAGCTATAATAGTTCAAATATCACATTTGCAAATTACAGTTAGAGCAATATCTTCCATCCATTGATCCTTTTTTCCTTCTTTCATTTAGAATAGAGCCCATCATTCAAAACATTGTTTTTTTGTAACATTTATAATTTATTAAGTCCTGCTTAACTGCTAAAGTATAGAGAATTATATAACTTGTGATGCCAGTACATTATCTATAGAAGCAGCAGTGGGTGCTAGTTAGTGTAAGCTAAGTTATGTTTCTATTTGACTTGTTACTTATTTCCATCTGCTTCATCTCTTAAGCTTATACTTTCTGAAATCACCTTAAGCTCATGGCTTTTAGAACATGCAGAGAATATGTGTCTATTTGTGTTGTTGTGGGTGAAAACAAATCAAAACAAATTAGCTGTTTATTTTAGTATGACTCTGTATCAGTTAAAGTGGACTATTCACATCACAAAATGTGGACAACAGCCCAGTGCCCAGTGCTGTCTCTCTGTTGCCTATCTATACATCTCGGTCATGAATGTACAACCATCACACACAATAATCCACCACAAAAGATGTGCCATTAGTAAAATAGAACAGAAGATACTAATGTTAACCTGGCTGAAAGAATGAAATGTAAGTTGCATGCATGGATGTATTTTACTAGTCTGTATTCTAAGAAATTCACTGAATCCAAGAAATATTCAGGAAGAAATAAAACATTACAAAAATGAAATAAAATGCTATAGACTTTCTGAAGAAGTATCTTACATCATGTTAAAACATTCGTGGTCTTTGCCTGGCATGTAATCTTGGATTTTGTAGAATATATAAACACCATGTTATCCCTTAAAGGATTACTGTTGCTTAAGGTGAAAAGGTCACCGAGACTGGATAAAATTCATTCCAATGTGCTGAAAGACACAGTACTGCCAGCAAAATGAGATGGCTTTTGAACTGACCTTGAAAAGCATGAGGATGTTTATTAAACAGAAAAAGAGAGCATTACCCCCCACCATTCCAAGCAGATACAAAAAGGGATGCCACAGACTATCCGAAAACAACATGAATAGTCAACTTGACCTCCATAATAGGCAAGATCATGGTGGACATCCTTAAGGCTAGTGGCCTCTAGCCGAGGGCATAGGGTATGGGCAGGAAAACATTTGTGAAAGGAATCTGGTAGTCTGCACTGAATGAGTCTTGAAGGCCATTTGCAAGAAACAAACAGCAGGCCTGCTGTTCAAGGAATTCAGCAGTGCTTTTAGCTAGTGTCTTGAAAAGGAAATTAGGAACATATGCTGCCAGTAGTGAGGCATTATACAAGGAAATGGGAAGAGAATAGGAGAGGGAAAGCTAGAAGAAGTAATTTTGTAAGGAGCACTTAAAAGAAACATTGCAAGCAAGGTTATGCAATGTGTACAGAGTTTGGACTAAGTCATTTATAATGAATTTATTAGGGCCAAGCAATAAAGTACAAAGGCAAACATCTGCTTTAATTTTTATGCTGGGGGACGGTATGACAACATCAGCAGCAGGGCTGATTATAAACAAAGAACAGAGGTGAAAAAGGTTGATTTGACAGCTGGGAAGCATCACAATGCAAACTAATCTATCTTATTGAGTGCATCAAAAGCACACCACCCTATACAGCAGCTATACCATAGGACTTAATACAACAATCACTGGCTGTAACAAGTTTCACAGTTCAATAAAGTGGAAGAGAAAGGAGAGGCATTATACACTGACAATGAGGTCTGTACTAAGCAATACTTACTACATATACCTACTTCTTCAGGACTGTATCCTGTTGCGGATTGTTTTATAATATATGAGGAAGTCAAACACAATACAGGTAGTGACTGAAAGAATGAGGCTTTGAAAACAAAAAATAAATGGAGGCAATCATATACATACAAGAATTTGAAGAAGTCAAAATCAGCAGAGGCATAAGTGAAACCGTAAGATGCATGAAGCATGCTAATAAAATAAAAATGAATGCATTCAATCTGTGAAATAATGAGCAGTCGTATAACTCCTATATGCTAAAAAGCTGAATTCATGCAAGATACAAGGGGTATTGCTCTGCAAACATGACTGTGAATAGACTAAAGGTGCTGTTTGTTGTGGAAGTTAAGACCATCATGTTTTGAGTAGGTCATGGTGAATTACTGATGGGCACCCTAGCAAATAATAAGTCACTACATTTTTATTCGTGATTCATACAATTGCTGCAAATCCCATCCCACCCAGGAAATGTAATGTAGCCACAGATTAGATTATATGTAGCTGAGAGGTGCTGAGAATCTCACTGCAAATGAATGATAGTGTGAGAGACCCCCAGTTCAGAATGCTTTTGTTTAAATGTAGTTTTCAAGAAAGTGTAGAATGATGGCTTGCTAAACTTTGTTTCAGCCATCTGTAGGAGAATGTTTTGGACAGTAAAAGAGGGACTCCAAGAGGGCTGGGATAAAAGATGCCACATTACAAAATGTTAAATCTCTATACAGTGTCCGACACAGACAAATATAAGCAATGCATTTGGTAGCTTGTGTCCTGTTTTTTCTTTATCCTAGTTATCACAAAGCAGACAACTACTTGTATAAGGACAGAATGTTTGCAGTCAGCAAAATTATTTAGTCATTATTTTGTAAATTTAAACTTTTTAGGATTGATGCATCCACAGTAGGTCTTTAGAAATGTCTAACATATCAACAAAGACATATTTCACAGGTGCATCTAATATTATTATTATTATTGTTGAAGGACTAGTTTCCTTTTAAGTGCAGTAATGTTAACTGATTTGTTATTATTGCCATATAGATTGTCATTCATGGTTGACTCAGCAGACACCCTGATTCTAAATGCCCTTGTACAAGATAGATTTGGTGCAGGTACTCGTTTTGCATGCTGGAAGATTTACTAATTTAATTTCAGGAAAGGACTAGTCTCTAGAGCTCTTATGGTTTTACATTATTCTAGCAAGGATTTGTACTAAGACTGAATGAAGTTTTCAGTTTTGTGCACAGAAAGGAATTTGCAGCTTAACGTGAAGCTTACCACAATCCATAGTACTTGCATAAAGAATAATTTTTATTGACCACTGAATTAGAATTATACTTTTCCCATGAGTCCAAGAGAAAGCATCTTTTTATAAAATACTTAATCTTGATAAGAAATTATCTTTTTTGTTGGGGATCCTTACACAGTATGAATGCAATCTTGGCTGAAGTTGTATTCGATTCCAAGAAATGTTCTTTGATATGGTGATATGATAGTAACAGTAATAATAATAAGAGAGCAAAGAAAATGGGTAATTAAAACTCAGATGACAGATAAGCAGAATATTTTAAAAATCAAGTTACAGACTTCAGCTATGCTTCCTGCAATGTATATGCCAGTGTTTTATACATTGCAGTGAAAGACTAAACTCAAAGTTTGGAGACATGCACACTGATGGTCCACAAGAAGTCTGGTTTTGTGCAATATATATACAGATGTGTCACACAACTTGACTGCAAGAACAGCAGTAGTTCAGAGACAGCTTTACTGTAGCAAATCAGTATATGGCAATACATTTTGTTATTGAAGCATCATAGGTGAAGAGCCCAATGCATGTCTATGAAAGCAGGCCTAGTGATCATGGGAGTAAGTGGATAGCTACAAAACTATAGATATAAAACACTAATAAACATGAGACATCCTAATATAATATAATATAATATAATATAATATAATATAATATAATATCATATCATATCATATCATATCACATAACATAATATAATATAATATAATATAATATAATATAATATAATATAATATAATATAATATAAATACCTTTCACGCATAGGACACAAGAAATTAGTGTAAGGGAATCCACCTCCACAAAGAGGCTGGTTAGCAGCAACTCTGACAGGGATCGGTGCTCAGGCCTTTCATTTTTACACATACTTCTCAGAAGTGAAGGAAAACATCAAAGACCTCTAGCTGACCAAGTTTGCAGTTGGCTGCAAGCTAGCATTGGTCATTGAATCCCCCAAAAGAAATGGATACCCTTCAATATGGCATGACACAGACAGATATCTGGTGCCATAGCCACAGACTAAAACTCAGCATGAAAAAATGCATACTAGTACCCTTTGAAAAGATAGCATGAAATGGAAATTGCCACATTAATAATTTACTCCTAAAAGTAGACACTGTGCTCAGAGATATGAGAATGCATGTTGGCAGTAACTTGACCCTTGACCATCGTGTCTATTGTGGTGATAAATCATTCTACATTACACAACTTATAAGTAGGGACAAGACATCTAGGTCCAAGGAGGTCATTATTCTACTGTATTTACCTCTAATCAAAGCAATCATTTAGTACAAAGCACTCTTCAGCATGTACGCGACCAGGCACTTAAGAAAATGTTTAGGTTCTTCACAAAAATAATGCAGGGAGTAAACAATAAGCCCTATGCAGACCATCTCAATGCCCTATCCCTGTATTTGGTCTCCTACAGACTGCTGCACAGTTATCTATGCCATGCCTGCAAGCCTTCTTTCATCCCACACTGATGGTTTAGTTACACATCCACAAAACAATCCATAATACCTATTCTAGGAACTTAAACCTTGTCTACAACATAATCAGGACATGTTGGAGGGACAGGTATGCCTCTCAAAGATTACCCCTTTTCTGGAACAGGCTTCCCATCAATGTGAAGCAAAGCTCATTCCTAATGCTGTTCAGTCATAACTTGGACCAGTGGATGAAATATTGTAAATCTACCCCTGATTTCTCACCTATGTTATTATTGGACAATGGCAGCCTGTGAACACTTGATGTGTACAAGCCGATGTTGTAACCATAATATTCCTTGGGTAATGACACATGTTAGCAACATTTTAGTAAGTTTGGGGTGAGCTTGTCTAGGCTTAAATGGCTCTTGGGATAAAACCTATGACCCTATGAACACTTGCATGTATAGTACAAAGGACCTGTGGCATACTGTATGCTACTGTCACTGCAATTATACAAATGCAGTTAAATAACAATGTCAAAAATCATGTCTCTCCTGTCCAATCAGGAAATGATGCCTAATGTTACTGCCGTATTATTCCAGTTCTTAATAGCTTACACTGGCTTCCTGTTAATTTACATATTACATACTATTTGTGAGGTTGTGGTCTTGGCTTACTTGGTCCTATAGGTTCCCCAGTTCCTAAAGAGTTGCTAGTACCTCACCATAAATTCTTTGCTCTATGTTCGTCCACCTAGGGACAGATGATAATTCTAAACATGCAGCTCATGCCCTTTGGAAATTTTGCCCTTGTTTACCAAGCTCCTTACATTCAGAATCTGCCACCTAGGCAGCTCAGGAAAATCTAGCACTTCATGCTTTAAAAGGGTATTGTAAAGTGCATTTATTTCAGGTTGGCTGTATGACCAACTTTATTTATTCTATGGGAAAACTGCTCATTATCAGACTCCACAACAGTGGGCAATAAAACTTCAAATCAGGAAGGCCAGTCACAAGCTTCTCAAGTGTAGAATGGGGCAAGATGGACAAGATGAGATTTACATTTGTTTTTCATCAGCTCCCTCTTTTCCAAGTTTGGCTATCCTCAGAGCAGGAATGTTTACAGGGATGGATGCGGGGGCTAACCCAAAATGAGTGCTCATGCTAAACATATTGTTCAGGTATGTTTTGTGACCTCAGTAATGTTGCTGTTTTGAGATTGTAACCTCCCAAGACTTCAAATATTTTAGTTTACATTAACTTTTGTTTACCTTATAGTACATGATTAATCGTAGCAAACCATTATTCCAGTTTAGCTATTCTTTTCCATATCCAGAGTTCATTTTGTGATTTGCTGCAACTGACATTGTTGTAATTATGTTTTAATTTATGCTTTTTTTATTTATTTCCATTGCACAGCTCATAGTTATAAGGATGCTAATTAACTTGTCTTGACTTTATTGACAGAAACATTGATTATAGTGACCCATGTCTATTATAATCCTATTTACAAAATTCATTTAAAGGATGCTCACCAAACAAATAATGGAACATATTAATAAATGCATCTTTCTTATAATCTCACATTACAAGTCTAGAGGGTAATGATAATACTCTAACTGCCCTTTCTATTGCAACTAACAACATCTGTTCTGACTTGGAAACAAGAAATCTGACACAGGGTATACTTATTCGTCTACACTTTGAGGAAAATAGCCATCAACACTTAATGTACAAAAAACAATGTATAAAGGAGACAGATACAAATAAGAAATACAGAAACATTCTGAGAACCACTAAACCCACCTTTAATAATAAAAAAATGAGAACTGAGAGCTTTCGTCCTTAAAATTAGGGACTTCATCAGAATACATGTACTACAATTAAACACAGTTTAAATATCCTCTAACCATGAATAATTCAAGTGTATTAGCCAATCGTCTTCATACAAATCTATAGTTAATTATGTCACTATCAATTAAACTCCATAAAATGTAGACCAAGTCCCACCTGATATAACAATAGTATTAAACATTAAAAGCCATATTATGTTGAAATACATCTAATCATATATTATAAAACCATGTAGTTGTAAAAAATACAGACAAAAGGTTCATAGTTTCCTAGCTTGTTCATGTAACATCGGGGCAATACTAACAGTGTAATTTAATCCTGGGGGAACACAGCTGCCAATCTAAATTGCCACTTTGTTTCTTTTCTTTGTAAGGTGTTCTTCCAGTCTCCCCCTCTAGGATCAAACTGAATATTTTCTAATAATCCAAAAACAAATTTTGTGAAACCCGTACATTGTTGGGAATGAATGAATAAGGCATTATTTTCTTTCCTGTTTTTTATATCATTTAAATGTTCGTAAATGCTATTTTTGACTTGACGTCCTGTTTTCCCAATGTAGAAACTGCTGCGTGTAACACAGTGGGCTAAATATATCACCTTACTCATCAGTTTCCCCTCCTAAATATAACCTTACTTTTAATACCTGTTTTCCAAAATAATACTGGGCTGTCTGTTGATATACCCACACTGACTACATGCCCCACATGGTTTAGTACCTCCATCCGCTAACCTATGCTTACCTATATTAACCTCTAGGAGCATCTTGAAATTTGTCCTGGTTTTATTCACAAAGTCTGGTTCAGTGCCTAAAATCAGATTAATATTGCATATTCACTCATAGATTCATTTTTGGAAGATTATGTGGTAAATGACAGAATTGATTTAGAACTATACAACTTTTTGAATACCAAGGACCCGATTATTCCAAAATTTTTGGGTATCCCCAAGGTTGATAAGTCAGTAGATTGTCCCCCTTTTAGACCCATAGTGGTGGCAAGTGGTTTTAAGACCCACACTTTAGACATTGTAGTTGATTAAACCCTTGGCTGAAGACATCCAACACTTAGAGATTCTTGGGAATTCCTTGGACAGCTGAAACAAGAATTTTGGGATGATTCCCTGATTTTTCTGAAAATAAGACATTAAGAACTTATTTCCCGTCATCCTTAAAGAAGAAGGACTTGCATTATTTGAGGATACACTCTTTTCATGCTCAAATCTGTCACAGGAACATGTCACTCTAGCATGTGAACTCATGAGTATTATTTTAGATAATATTTTTTTATTTTTGAAGGTGAATATTATC
This sequence comes from Protopterus annectens, assembly GCF_019279795.1. Taxonomy (NCBI): domain Eukaryota; kingdom Metazoa; phylum Chordata; order Ceratodontiformes; family Protopteridae; genus Protopterus; species Protopterus annectens. Next base: position 663,683,482 of record NC_056744.1, read on the forward strand.
AACAAATCAAGGGAGTTGCTATGGGGGCAGCATGTGGTTCCGTTTATGCTAATATTGTCCTGTTGGGATTGGAGAATAAACATGTGTTTTATAGTCCGTATTGGAACAATATTCAAATGTATACCAGATTTCTGGATGAAATTTTTGCTATATGGAAGGAAACGACTGAGAACATACAGAATTTTGTACAGTATTCAGAAAATACTACCAATTACCTAGAGTTTACATACAAGATTGGTGTATCTGGTATCAATTATCTGGATACTTTTATATGTCACTATAATGGTGAGTTCAAATCAAAGATATATTGAAATTACACATTTTGCAACTCATATTTACATTTCAGTAGTAATCACCCTAACACTCAAAAGAGAAGTATTGTGAAAGGGCAGGCTATTCTTGTAGCCTGCATGACATCTCACAAGGAGGATGTGAAAAATAAGTTGGAAAAGTTAGGGTGGATGTTCTATGAGAGGGGATACGCCAAGGCATGGGTTGATCCAATTCTCAATGACGTTTCCAGGAAGTGGGGTACATTTTATAAACTGCTTTTAGGCATAGGATTGATGAAGACCAATCATGATAGAGTGGAGACCAAATATCATAGGGTTTGTGTACTTTTACATAATCATTTAACAAATAAAATAAAGGGGGCCATTAGAAAGAATTGGAATATTTTTAGAATTAATCCAGGTATCCATGAGAAAAACAGACACTGAACCAGACTTTGTGAATAAAACAGAGGCAAATTTCAAGAAGCTCCTGGAGGTTAAGATAGGTACACATAGGTTAGTAGATGGAGGTACTAAACCATGTGGGGCGTGTAGTCAGTGTGGGTATATCAACAGACAGCCCAATATTATTTTGGAAAACAGGTTCAAAAGGTAAGGTTATATTTAGGAGAGGAAACTGTTTGATGAGTAAGGTGATATATTTAACCCACTGTGTTACATGCAGTAGTTTATATGTGGAAAAACAGGACATCAAGTCAAAAACTGGATTTATGAACATTTAAATGATATAAAAAAATAGGAAAGAAAATAATGCCTTATTCAAACATTCACAACAATGTACGGGTTTCACAAAATTTGTTTTTGGATTATTAGGAAATATTCAATTTGATCCTAGGTAGGGAGACTGGAAGAACATCTTACGAAGAAAAGAAACAGAGTGGCAATTTAGATTGGCAGCTATGTTCCCCCCAGGACTAAATGACACAGTTAGTATTGCCCCGATGCTACATAAACGAGCTAGGAAACTATGAACCTTTTGTCTGTATTTTTTACAACTACATGGTTTTATAATATGTAATTAGATGTATTTCAACATAATATGGCTTTTAATGTTTAATACTATTGTTATATCAGGTGGGATTTGTTCTACATTTTATGGTTTTTAATTGATAGTGACGTCATTTCCTATAGATTTGTATGAAGATGATTAGCTAACGGATATTTAAAGTGTGTTTAATTGTGGAACATGTATTCTGATGAAGTCCCTACTTAATGTACAAACTCCAGAGACTAGGTTTTAGTGGGGAGGAGCAGACCTGGATGTCAGATTATCTTCAGAAACCACACCTTCTCTATTCCTAATTCTGACAATATCTCTTCATTGGTTACTTTCAACTCAGGTGTTCCAGGAAGGTCTGTTTTAATTTCTGTATTGTTCTTCCTTTTTATAAAAGGCATCGCTAAAGTTTCATTAGATGTCATTCTACTTTAAACTGATAATATCTACCTCTACCTCTACCAAATATTACTTATGTGACACTCACAAGAATCTTCTGCATTAGAGATACTGATCCCCCCTTAAAAATAAACTGCACATAAAACAAACAAAAACTACTCTACATATGAATTCAGAGCTACATGGACACTACAATCAAGTCAAAGTTCAAAAAAGCCATGACAGAAAACTGCTCTAGACAACTACACTGAGGAATGAAAGTGGTAACACTAATTTAAGAGAAAAAAAAGTATAAAATTTGCCTAAAAGAAACTTACAAATTTAGCTGCTGCAGGGGCAATGCTTAATGATCACTAAACCTGCTAATTAAACTGTCAAGATTCTCATTCTCAGCTGTTTAAATCGTCTGTTCTGATAATTTTAAAAATGCATTCTGTTTTAATATAGAAATATGTGCATCACTTTAAGTACCAAGCAGGTATGGAAATATGTATTTACTCATTGTAAGTTTACAACAGTGAATTGTCAATAACTGATATAAAATTACATGTGCAAAGTATCATATTTATTCCATGAATGTCCTTATAAAGCTTACTTGCTTTGTAAAATGGCATTTTCTTACTACCAACATCTTCACTGTAAAACTGCCTTGGTTTGTAAAATATTTCATCCACCATATACTAATTTGACTTGTGCTGCAATTCATTTCAATCTTGTTAATTGATTTATAAACTGCAATGAATTCCAGATGGAATTATTTGTACTGGTGTATGCCAGGACATGGTTAAAATTGTTTCCAGGGCCAGCCCACTTACCCAGTTAACAAATCCAAATAAGCATAAAAATAAGTAAGAACAGCTTTGCTAGTGAACTGCTAACAGAAGGACTGCATACTGCATATGGATGACCATGGAGTCTGAAGTACCAATGTGGTGTAAAAGGACAGCTTGTATGTGTAAAGAACTCAACATCATTCAGTATATTTCTGAACTGTATGGAAACTCCACCCCGACACAGGAGAATGTGATTCCCAGCTCTCCCAACCTCCATCCCATTTGTATATCTATTACCTCCTACAATCCTTATTTAAATATGGTAACACTGATGTTCCCTTTATTTACATATAGTAACACTGATGTTCCCTTTCACTGTGCCCACACCCCAGCTGTGCATATAACGACTGTGCTCTGCCCAACTCTCTTTCCTGTTTGGATAAGATACTGTAATGCATAGCCTGAATATGTTAATGTATGCATCAGTTTTTATTCTGTGCTGGCCTTGTCCATTGCTATAGTTGTAGAAAAGATCTCACTTATTTGTCAATGCTGGTATGTCTTGCATCCACCTCTGAACTGCATAGGATACTACTGCACCTAGTTCCTTCCAAGACTCTTAACTCTACCACTCGTTCCTCCTCCTCTACTGCTGCAACAAGTCTGTCAGGTAGTACCATGATTTTTCCACATTGTATCTGATTTTGTGCCACCATAGTACGTAACATGGCACAGGCTATGACTACCTTACTGCAGGTCATGGGTCTATATCACAAAGATGAAACATCAAAAGAGCAAACGCTCTTACATTGACCACAAATAATTGAAGTTGCAAAACCTTGAATGGCCACAACAGCGATTTTGTTTCCCAGGGAAAAAAAATGCTGGGCCATTGTCGAGGCGTTGCTGTTTCCTCCACTGTAGTGTGATCTCGGAGTTGATATATTTAAGTAGGTGGGGTGTGGGGGGCACAGCCCCTCACATTGGGTGATGTGTGGGGCGAAGTTCTCCACTTTATTTTGTATTTAGATTTGTGTTTGTTTTTTGTTTTTTTTTGTTGGGCCACCGTTTTTTTCCCTGGGGAAAAAAATTGCTGTTGTGGCCTTTCGAGGTTTTGCAGCTTGGATTATTTGTGGTCAGTGTAAGAGCATTCGTCTTTATGATATTCATACTGCAGTGTACCATCAGATGCATGTAAGCAGCAGTAGTGCTCTGCAGACATTAAATAAAGTTCTGTGTTTGGAACAAGATGGATATAAGCCACGTCTCCAAGTTGGCTTTACACTGAGTAATAGCTTAATTCTGGCTCTCACAGTTTGGAAACAGAAATTTTGCAGAGAAAGTCAGTTGACCTGGATTTCTGAGTAAATTTCAGTAACTAACTAGTAAGTGCATTGCCTGGATGCCAAGGAAAAATAAATATAGAGGACCTAAAGGAACATCAACTACAAAAGGTGATGAAAAAATACTGACTAGAGAAGTACTGTAGCTGTTAAGCAAAAAGAAGTGCAAGCTCCAGATATGACATCCAGTAACCTTGAGGAAAGTATAAAGCAATTGCATACAGATCTAATTAAACTAAATGAAACACTGATAGAGTATATCAACTAAAACAATAAAAGGCTAGAAAAAATGGAGGAAGCTTTCAACAGATATTCAGATGAGATGGTAAAACTATAAAACTCAGAGGCAGAAATGAAGAAAAGGCTAGTTGAGCATGAGATTGCACAAGAAGAGATGTTTCAAAAAATAATAGAATTGGAGGACAGAGCACATAGAGAAAACCTAAGATTTTCTGCTTCTGCTGTACCTGAGAAGCTGGAAGGAACAGATTGTATTAATTTCATGAAAGCACAAATAAGCAACTGGATTTGTATTCCACAACTGGGGTTGTTAATTGAAAGGGTGCATCGTGTGTACACTCCAAACATGTCTATGACAAAACAACCTAGACCTTTAATAGTAGGAGACAGCAGAGTGTTTGTGGAGAATGACTACTCATTATACACCAAGCAGAAGAGGAATACATTTATATAATTATTAATATAGGGAATGTCAAGAAGCAGGCATGAGATTCAAACTGCTGTACCCAGCTATTTTCAAAATATTTTCCCCTGAGGAACAAAAATATTTTTTGATGCTAAGTAAAAAATACAAAAGTTTGTCTAAGAAAAAGTGAGCTGTGAAACAGAAGGAGATTCTGCTTCTTCTTCTGGCAATAAAGACCACAAAGAGACTGTGCCAGTGAAACCTTTCCCAGTGTTTCAATGGAAAATGCTTGAGAGAGGGGAAAAAAGCACAGGTGTTGACTAGAAGATTCGACAGTGTACTGGAGATGAAACAGAGACATGGTTTGAGAGATGGAGATGAACAGGAATAGAACAAAAAAATCTGGAAATATTGGACTTTCTTGAATTTTGTTAAACTTGTAGGGAACTCTAAAGCATATGCTCTACTGTACTTCATGTCATTAATGTTTGGAGACTAAAATCAGTAACTTGGAAATTGGCAAATGTGGGATTACAAAGCAATAAGTATATTTGTGAACAGGAGAGAACAAGAAAATCTAGAAATCCTGGACTTGTTTGGACTTTGTTAAACTTGTAAGAGACTCTTAAGCATATGCCCTACTTTATGTCACTGATATTTGGAGAAATACTCAGGAGAGGGGAAGAGGTGGGAGAGAGTTAACTGTACGTAAAACAATTTTTTTGTTAACAGTATTACTTAAGTGGTGCATGATTTTCTCTGCATGTTATAAAGTAAAGTTTTTTTCAGTTATTTTTAAGTGTAATGGAGATACTAATGTAAATAGGTGCTTCTGTTCATACAATTTGTTTCTTTCTCTCTTTTTCTCATTTTCTCCTTTATCAGTTTTAAGAAATGTAGACACTGTGATCCAAAACAAAGTGGGGGGTCCATTTAAAAATTAGCATGCTTTTTCTCATTCTTTCATATCGGAATGACTGGGTTAAGGCCATTAACTTTATATAGTAACAAGATTTAACAGAATGCAAATAAATGAAAAAGAATATTGCATATTATATGGTCTTTTATCTAGTGAACAGTTCTGTATATGGTTCTCATATGAATAGCAGACAATCTAATAAAGAGAAATGGCTTGGAGAAAATATTTTCTAAAAGCATTTTCCCAGCTGGGAGAGCTATAAAGATAAAGCAAAACCAGACAGCATTTAATATAATCACAAGCGCTCCCATGTGTCTTAGCAAGGATAATCTATTAAGGGGAAAAACATCAATACTTGAATATGTGCATAGTTTTGTGTGTTAGCAGGTTTTAGGGGGTATTGGGTGTATTTTTATTTGAGGGTTTTCAATAAAACAAAATGTTCTGCAAGATGTGACATAAGCTCAAATGGAGATGGCAAGAAACAACTGTATAAAACATTAACCTGCCAAACAGTGCATGCATGTAACACAAAAGCTGAAACTAGACATTTAACAAAACACTGTTATACATAAAAGGTGGAACAATCATCCCTCAAGAATATAATTCTTTCTATAATGTCTCTAAATGTTAATGGTCTCACAGATAAATAGAAAAAGGAAAGAGTAGTGAACTATATTAAAATATGTAGAGTATAAATAGCTATCGTACAGGATACACACTTGGAAAGAACTGAACATGTGAATTTGATAAAGAAAGGTTTTCAGGATGGTTATTCAGCAGAATACTTTGGGCAAAGGTAGAGAGAAGTACTTATAGTAATTGCAAGAAAATCTCCAATAGTAATAGAAGATGAAAAAAAGACAATAAAGGTAGATTTCTAGTACTAAGGGGATACTGGCAAGGGAGGGGGATTACACTGGCATATATTTTTATTCCACCAAAAACTACTATAATGGAGATAAACTTCTGGGAGAAATAATCAGCTTTCAGTAAGGAATATTACTTATAGTTGGGGACAGGAATTTGATTTACAATAGTGAAGATATGCCTGGAGGGCCCAGAAAGGGAAATATAACAAAGGAAGACAGATTTTTAAAGAAATTATGATAATATTTGGCTTGGAAGATGTGAATTCAGTACTAGAAATTCAGAGTGAATGTGCATAGTATTCCCCAAGATACAAAATCTGGGCTGGGCTAGACAGAATTTACATTTCACAGGAACATGTGCATTTAATTGAAGGTCTTGATATGCACCAAATAACTATAATTGTTTGTGTCTTTTGGCTTTTCCTGGTTAGGGGTTGCCACAGTGGAACTCCGGTCCGCTAATGATTGGTAGTGGATTTTTATGTACCAGGTTACCAGCCCTGATGCACAACCTACAATGAAGGCATGCCCCATTCATGTACACAGAAGACGCTCTAGCTGAGAATCGAACGGGACAACATCTTGCTATGAAGCAACAATGCTACCGCAGCACCAATAATAACTAAAATAAAAATACAGGGTAATGGAATAAAAATGAGACACTGGTGCTTTCCCACCTAACTGGTGAATAGAAAAGAATTTAAGGAATGGGTAGTATAAATTATTCAGGAGCTATTAGAGAAGATAGAAACTTCTTCTGAAAATATATCTAGGGAGTGTGATAAAATTAGTGGAATTTAAAAAATAGGGTGGAAATAAAAGAAAGGGAGCTATGGTTAAGAAGTAAAAATAATTATTTAGAGAGACTGGCAAATATTAAAGTATTTCAAAATGGGGGTATGTCACAGAACAAGAAGAGGAGGAACTAAAGAATGCAAATCAGAAAATAAAAGATTACCTTGATAATATGCATGAGTTTAGAATGATTGCTGTTAAGCAACTGTTTTTTCATAATAATTTTAGAGCACAAAAACTTTTAGCACAACTCAGGCAACAGAAAGTAGAAAGGGATGTCAACAAGCTTAGGGAGCTTATAACTAGGAAGATAATAAGGGATCCTGTAGAAGTATTAGAAATATTTTAGAAATTATATGAAATTCTGTAAAAAGCAGGGAAATATAGAAATCAAGTAAAGGTACAAATGGAAATGTTTATGAAGAATTACATATACCAAGGCTAGAAGGAGAGTAGCCTCAATTAATAACAGTTAGGATAGTAGGAGATGAGATAAAAATGGTGATGTATAACCAATCTACAGGAAAGTCCCCAGGTATAGATGTTATACCTGTGGACGTTTGGAAACTAACAGTATAAATCAAGCAAGCCCACTGAGCAAAAGTTTTAACTTGTGTATCTTATCTGGCTTTGGTTATCTTAATAAAGTCTTTTGTACAGTCCTTTTGATGTGGTTCCAGTGATTTTTATAATTTATTGAAATTTGGAAGCTAGGATGGAAAAATCTGATAAAGCTCTGGAAAGTTTTGTTTATAAGTACTTTAAGAGGAGGAGATGTACCAGCATCCTGGAAGAAAGCAGTATTTGCTGTAATACCTAAAGAGGGCAAAGATCTATCAGATCTAGCTTCATACAGCCCCGTTTCAATACCGAATCATATTTATAATGTGTTTATGTCTACAATGGCTAAAAGACAGGCAAAAGTAATGCCAAAATTAATAGACATGGATCAGTGTAGTTTTTTGAAGGGGGGGGGCAAACATTTAACAACATAAACAGAACAGTGATGATCCAGAGGGAAACAGAATCTAAGAAAATACCATTATTGCTGGTGAGTTTTGATGCAGAGAAAGAATTTGACAGTGTAAGCTGGGATTTTATGAGCACAGCAATGGAATCATTTGCATTCCCTAATAAAATTATAAGGTTGATTAGGAGAATATATGAAGGATTGGAGGTGAAAATTAAAGTGGGTGGGTTCCTCTCTGATAATCTCTGCTTGAGCACAGAAACCAGGTAAAGGTGTCCTCTCTCCTGTTTTTATTTGCATTATATTTAGAACCATTGGCAAAGAAAATAAGGGACTCAGAAATTCAAGGGTATAATTGGTATGGTAGTCAAGAAAATCTGGCTCTGTTTGCAGATGACATTATTTTCAACCTAAAAATGACCAAAGTAACCACAGGTTTATTTTAAACCTGACAAAACCAGAAAAAAGACATTACAGTGCTGTGGAACATATTAAGACAGTTTCAGTGGGGCTTGACCAAGATGAGCACTGAGTAGCAGCACTTTCTCTCTCTGCTCTGTCTTTATAGAATATTTATGACTGGATTTTTTGAGTATAGCTATCCTAATTTTGATTTATATATATATATATATATATATATATATATATATATATATATATATATATATATATATATATATGTACATATACATAGAGAGAGAGAGATTCTATTAATCATTCTTTAGGACAGTATTTGAAAATTTTGGCAATTTTTTTTCCTGTCAAAAAGTACTAGAAAAAATATTTGGACTACAGACTACAGGATGAGCTATTCCAAATCTACACTTCAAGAAAAAATATTAAGAAAGAACTTCAGTCACTATTAACTAACATTCAAGAACTGACAGGAAAGATTGATAGAATGGATGTGAAACTGGATAATTTTAAAGAAAAATGTTCCCAGCAAATGGAAATATTACACAAAGACCTTAAGCACAAAAGAGACAGATTACTGGTCACTAAATGATATGGACACTAGAAGGTGAGCACAATATAGACTTTCTTTTAAAACAAAATACTCTTTTACAAACAAAATTTAATGATATAGAGAACAGATCAAGAAGAAATAATATTAGACCTTTTGGTTTGCCTGATAATGTTGAGGAAAGTAATATGGAAAAATTCTTAACATCTTGGCTCCCTGATGTACTACAGCTTCCTGAAGCTCTCTCATATGGGATAGAAAGAGCACATAGCTCCTTGGCTACTGCAACAAATGATAAATCCAATTCTACTAAATCTGTTATAGTGAAGTTTTTATCTTCTCATGACAAGGAGATAGTTTTAAAGACTGCTTGGGCTAAAACTCCTTTAAAATATAAAGAAAGAGTCATACGCTTTGATAATGATTACTCATCTTCCGTAATTGCCAAAAGAAAGCTTTTATTACCAATGTTAAAAGAACTAAAGAAAGCCCAAATAAAGACACATCTATTATTTCCTGCCAGATTAAAAATATTTCTTCAAGATTGTCCAAAAATATTTGATGACATAGACTCAGCCCTTACCTTTGTCAAAACAAGAAAACTGATTGATAAAATGGAGGATATGGAGTGGGCAAATGACAGCCTTAAAAGAAATACTGATAACAGTTCCTGGAAGGTTTCTGAACATAAAAAGAAGCTCAAAAATAAGTGACTAATTAAGCTATTTTACTATGGCTTTTATTTAACCAAATTTTTGAAACTAACCCAGAAGTTGGGGAAGTGGAAATGGTTCAACAGGTGAGTCTTTGTTGTTTAAATGTCTTTTTATGGTACATAGTTGTTTTTATGGTATTTTATAGTCTGTTATTATTAAGGCTAGTTTATTCTAGTTCAATTTCTATAGCAAGTAAAAGCTATTTATTATTCATTCATTTATTATTTTTAAATAGTAGCTGTTGTCTGTTATAATAAATGCTCCATATGTTTGGGACTGAAATTTATGGTATTTTGGGGAACTATAGTAGATACGGAGACTTATAGATGAGAAAATGAGAGCCTTTATTACAATAGAATCTATTTCATTTGTTTTTAACTGTTTGCTGTTTTATTTCCCTCCCTCTCTGTGAAGAGAGACTCTTCACTGGTATTGTTGCCATAATGCTGCTTTAATAATTAGGTTTTCCAAGCCCAGTTCTGCTGTTGAAATGTGATGTTATTTGTGGTAGTTGACATATGAAAGCTTTATCTGTTCTCCCTTTCAGTGACCTGATATGTTTTGAAGTAATTCATTTGATATTTATTTTAAAATGTAAATATTTATGGAGAGGCTTTAATTTATTTCTTTTGTTTTTCTTTCTATTTTCCTCTTTGCTGTTGGTTGTGAAGGAATGCAGGATTTTGTATAAAATTATATGTTCGTGGTGGTCTAGTGGTTTACTGGGTTTGGGAGATGGAGTTTTTTTTTTTAATAAGACGCTGACCGGTTCAACTCTCAGCTAGAGCGTCTTCTGCGTGGAGACATGCGTGAATGGGCGTACCTTCATTGAAGGTTGTGCATCAGGGCTGGCAACTCGGCACGTAAAAATCAACTGCCAATCATTAGCAGACTGGAGTTCCGCTGTGGCGACCCCTAACCGGGAAAAGCCAAAAGACACAACATATTGCTTTTCTTCCTCTCTTATATCTTTCTTATTTTTCGTTTTATGTTTCCTGGTTTTCCCATGAGCTAATCAACAGTTTTCTCAGTGAAAAGCTGTAAATGTTTTCCCAAGCTCATGTATCTGATCTGTTAAACAGCCTTGGTTTGTCCTCACATTGCAGCTGCTGCAATGGAGAGCAAGAAAAAAGTGTAGTTTCCATGGAAACATTTATAGACTGAACCTTGTGCTGAGAAGCTTCATAAAAGCTGAATAACAGTTAGAATATATGGTTTCTAATGCCATTTACAGCTTAATTGAAAAACTGCACCTAAATAACATATATAATATTTCTGCTATATTTAAGCATTTATGAATGTTCATAAACAAAGCAGTTTTGAGACATTTAAACCCTTACATTTTGTACACTTGTCTTCATAATTCTATTGTGGTTGTGTAAATTTTACATTGATAGGTATGACAAGTGAATAGCATACATAGCAATATTGTTGAAATGAAGGGTTTAGTGTGGATTGGTGTGTCCGTAGTGATCTAGTGGTTTGCTGGGTGTGAGAGATGGAGTTTCTCAGCTTTGTGCTATTTCGTATTGGCTTTTCCCCTCTATTGCCTTTTTGTTTTGTCTGATTTTGGGTTTCATGGTCCTGCCATGAGATAATAGCTTACAAAAATAAAAAAAATAAGAAGAGAAGAAAATAGCTGCAAAAGTTTTCCCTCCTTGGTCTCGTGCATCCGAACTGCTGAACGGTTCTGCTGCCTGTTCATACTGCGACTGCCTCAAAAGTGAGCAAGAAAAAATTCTGTTTCCATGGAGCTGCTTGCAGTCTGAACTTTGGATAATAGCTTGAACAGATGATGTCTGATGCCACCTACAGGTCAAATGAATGAACTGCAGTTAAGTAACCTGTATAATATAATTGATATATTAAAAGCATTTATGAGGGTGTATAAGCAGAGCATTTCTGATACATTTATGGCCCTATGTTTCTACACTTTCATTTATAATTCTATTTTATTTATTTTAAGCCTCTTTTGATTAGTACAACAAACACAAGGCATATATAGTAACACCATTAAAGTATTTATGAAAGAAAAAAGGAAAAAGAAAGGAAATTAATATATATATATATATATATATATATATATATATATATATATATAAAGCTTTTCATGATACCTAAGCAGTAGTTAATATTCTTTTACAAGACACAAACATAAGAAATAAGAATAATTCTAGTACAGATAGAAAATAAATAGATAATGATTGAAACATAATATATTCTACATGAATACACCTTGCTATATACGGTATAGTCTAAGATGCAGATGTTTACCATATCAACTTGCATTTTGATATATTCTGACAAATCTAAAAGTTCTTTCAGATTACTAAAGGTCTTAAAGGTAAGAAAGTGAATGCATTCCTTCTTAGATAATACTGAGCACTTTTATTGGAATCTCATACTACATTGGGAAACTAAAATGTAATATTTTCTATACTTTTTTTCTCAGATACATGGAGATGGGGAATTAGCGTTGTTAGATATTGGCACAATACATAAAGAGACAAGGGATTAGTCTACTTATTGATTATTACAGCAGTCCATTATATAAAAATTAGTTATGACTTTTGCATTATTATATAATACATGACTGGTATTTATGATTTGTTGAATTCATTATACAAAAGTAAAAAAGAAACAGTTACATTTGATTTACTTTAATTTGTTTCTTGAACTGGTGTATACAATTCTAATAGATGTTTGTTAAATTATGCAACAACATATCTATTTAGACATAGAAGAGATGAATGTTGTTGCTAGCTTGATGATCAATTTGGGTGACAGATGTCACTCAAATTAGGACTTTTCAATTCCAGGGTGTTTTTTTTTTTGAAAGAGTCTATATTATTAGTAAATGTTATAAGTTTCCGTTAATAGTTATGATGTTCACAAAATCTTACAAAACTGAATTTGATGTAAACATATTTCACTGGATAAAAGTTTTTCATGTTTTATGTGTAAATTATAGTTGTATTCCTAATAGTCAATTTCTGTTCACTTATAAAATATGGGAAAAAGGAGTGTTATTCAACAACAGATTTTCAGAACATTAATGTTTCATGACATCATTAAAGTGTATATCATTAAACATCAATTAATTAAATAATCTTAATAAGAGAAGATCTTTGAACAAATATCTTAAATTGCATAATCCTCAATTAATATTTCTCCAAGAAACTCATTTACTAACTGAAGATGTCACAAAATTGGAATCTAAATCTTACAAACCTTTGATTAGCTCAGAACATACACAACATACCCATGCCTAAAATAATTGACACCTACAAAGATAACAAGGGGATGTTATCTTCAGTTATTATAGAATTTAATAAGAAAAATTTGACATTAATAAATATGTATTAGATTCCTGGCATTGGACCTAGAACAGTGAAACAACATATAGAACATATAGTTCAGCTTTCTAAGGGTAATATTATTCTTGCTGGTGATTTTAACTGTATTTCTGACATAAAAGACTCTAGTACCTGTGGTAAAAGGAAAATTCCAAATATAGCTAAATTATTGAATGAATGTTCAGATTCATACATGATGGAAGATATTAATAACTTTACTGATGCTAAGTCACTGTTCTATATATTCTACTCACATAGACATCATTAATATTCAAGAATAGATAGGGTATTAATTTCCAATAACTTAACTGATTTCTTATCAAACTCAAAAATAATTTATTGTCCCCTTTCAAACCATAATTCCATAACATTTGATTTAATACTAAACTCCACATTTAATGTTAAGATTAAAAGGATACCAGCCTACATAATTAAACTCAAAGATTTTATTGATTTTTTCACTACAGAAGTACAAAATTTTATTGAACTTAATAGTACACAGGGAACTTCTGAAGTATACATTTGGGATGCTCTAAAAGCTTACCTGTATGGTAAAATTATTAATTGGTATAAAAAAAAAGATATTTTGTGGGATAAAGACCTTCTAGATATACAAATAAAGTTAAATACTTCAAGGCCTGATGCTTCAAAGAATCCAGATAAGAAAGACAGAATTAATGAAATAAGTACCTTAAACAATAAATACATGAAAATTTTAAACCATAAAGTTATGATAAATCTTGAAAAAATATAAATTTATAACATTTTCAATAAATCTTAAATCCATGAATATACTAGCTAACAAAACTAGAAGATTAAATAAACTTCAGCATATTAAAGAAATCTATTCTCCAACAACAAAAAAGGTATCTGATTTACCAAATATATTAAGTGAGTTTAGATAATTTTTTTTAAATTAAACCAACCCAATGATAGTATTAATAGTACAAAAGATATTCAATATTTTATACATAATAATATAAAGAACAGACTATCTGAGGCACAAATAAAATTAATAGATAAACAAATATCTTTTAAAGAAGTAAAACATTAAATAACCAAACTTAAGCAAAGTAAAGCTCCTGGTAATGATGGGATCATTTCTGAAATCTGTAAGGTTTTGCCTGCTAAAACATTAACTCTACTACATACAGTATTCAATATCACTCAAAATAACAACATTGTACCACCCTCTTGGAAGTACACATTTATTTTCCCCATAATAAAGTCTGATAAAGATCCTGTAAAATGTGGTTCATATAGACCCATTTCATTATAAAACACAGGCTATAAAACATTAATGTCTATTTATGTTGATAGACTTAATTTTTTTTTACCATCCCTGGTAGATATGGATCAAACATGTTTTATAATTAATAGAACTTTTTCTGATAACATCACAAGAATAATAACTTTAATTAAATCAGTAAAGGCCTTAGAAAATAATTTGACTCTCATTAGTTTAGATATTAACTGTGCCTTTGACTCAGTTAATTGGAACTATCTTTTTATCTTACTGAAGGACTTAAACTTTTCCAATAGCTTTATTAACCTTATAACTCAATTATATAATGAAAGTCAAGCCTACATAAAAATAGGTACAAGTATATCTCAGAACATACCCATTGTAAAAGGAACCAAACAAGGTTACCCTCTATCTCCACTTTAATTCACATTAATTATGGAATCTTGGGCTAACCTAATAAGTGATAATAATATACAAGGATATAGGTTAAATTGTAATGAAGCATCAAAAATCCAAATGTTTGCTGATGATGTATTAATCACTATTGGTGGTACTAACCCTACCTTACAAGAATTGTTTAAAAATATGGATATATTTCAAAAAAGTTCTGGTCTTAATTTGAATAATTGTAAAACACAGATTCTTCTAATTGGTACCAAAAGTTATAATATACAAGACCAATATAAAATATATATACCTCAGTCCCAAGAAATAACATATTTGGGTATAATTATAGCAACCAATATTAAAGACATCTTACACCTAAATTATAGCAAAAGTATAACTATCATAGAGACTCTAATTAGTAAGTGGAACAAGATTTTATTTACAATGGATGAAAAACTTTCCATAATAAAGATGATCTTACTTCCAAAGACTTTATACATAATACCATCTATCTCTATTCCCCCTACAGGTTCTTTTATTAAAAAAATTAACACACTGATTAAGAACTTTTTATGGCATCCGATAAAGCCTAGAATTGCATTGTTCTATCATATGTATAACTGGGAAAATGGAGGTATATCTTTACCAAATCTAGAACTTTATTCAATTTTGTCAGTTATTAAAACAATTGTTTATCTTATAGATGGAGAGTATTTTGCAAAATGGAAGGAAATTATGTTAAATTTATCCCAAAATTCCAAAAACGAAAATAACAACATCTATCACAGTTAATAAATAATTAATCTATATGGAATTTGGGAGTATTTTTCCAATTATTCCGTTCAAATGCTTAAATCTACTTATATAATTTTAATTCTAAGGGCCTTTAAAAACTATATATTTAGGTTTAGAATCTTTAAAAATTGGCTGTTCTTCATCTTCTGTATAGCCTATACACAAGGTATACTTCTATCTGTAGATCATTCTAAAATGTTATTATTTAAACAAAAACAATTAATGTTTTGGCATCAAATGTTAAATAAAAATGAGGCAAAACCTATTAATGCTCTTATAGATGAATATAACCTTAACTCTCTATTTTTGTCAGATTTGCAAGAGTTTAGAAAATATATCCTAGATAAGCTAATTTTAATCCACTCAAATGCTACAAATTCAATACCCAAACTTATTCAATATTTGATTTTATACACTTATAATACTTTACCAGTTAAAAATAGTATATCATATATTTATAAAGGAATTAAACAAGATTTAGATATATATTAAGATAACTATTGGAATTCATTTTCAGTAATCAATAGCTTTATTCCCTCAGAAAAAGACAAAGTTAATTTCCTTCATTCAGCCAGCAAAACCACTTCCTCCATTAAATGGAGAATCTTAACATGGAGATTTTTACATAAATCTTTCATCACACCTCAGAAAATGAGTAAGATAACTAAACAAGATGTTGTTTGCTGGAGATGTAATGCAGTAACAAATGCTGATTGGAATCATATGTTTTATGACTATGTATTATTAAAGAAATTTTGGGAAGAATTTATCACTTTTTTACAGGCAATTTTTACAGACAATTTTATGCTTACAAAGTCATTTGTATTATTCAATACACCTGTCCCAGACTGTATAAATAAATACAAATATTCTTTGCTCTGGACTATACTATCCATTGCCAGGAAAATAATTACAAGAAATTGGAATTCCTCATCAGTTCTCTCATTTAAATACTTTAAAGGTCTTCTCTTAGAAATATCTAAGTTAGAAATGTTAACTATCATATCTAAATCTACAAGTAATACAAAATTATATTACAAATGGGAAAATGTGCTTAAATTATTTGTTAAAGAACTAGATAAATGATTAATGCAGTAATCTTTCCTTTTTCTTTAATCTTTTATTCATTGTTTTCATTTTTCTTCTGCCAAACTAAAATTAATTGATCCTGTTATTTAATATATAGTGGACATCATTGTACATAGTTTACTGTGCTATTATAGTTATTGTATTATTTTTTTTCTTTTTTAAATATTGTATTTTAAAAAAAATTAACTTATTCAATTTTTCTCAAAATATCTGTTCATTATATTAATGTTTTCAATAAAGCTGTTTAAAAAAAACTATTTCAAACCTTTCTGGGATGCAAACTTAATGAAGCTAAAGCAAAAGCAATAATAGTAAATTACGTACCTACATATAAATTGGTTCAGCAATATCCACATTTATGGAGACATAATAAAATTAAGTAATTAGGAGTATGGATTAAAATGATACTGGTGTGGCAGATAAGAATATGTGGGAAGAGACTAAACAAAGATAATACAAAAACTGAGAAAATGGAAACTGTTATATGGATATCTGTAGTAAGATACAAGCAGTTAAAATGTTTTTAGTTCTTTTAGTCTTATACACTGGTCAGGCATATTTTTATCAACCAGAGAAAAAGTTGTGAATAGCAATTAATAAAGAGCTGAAGGATTTTATCTGGGAGGGGAAGACAGCAAGAGTCAAGTGGGATAAGCATATTCTTCCAATAGAGCAGGGTCGATTGGGATTATCCATGTTGAATGGGTATTTCAGAGCAACACACTTAAGTCTCCTATACATAGCACAAGCATAAAACTATAATTCAAAGTGGAAAGAGATGATGATGAAACAGGGGTCAACTCAAGTAACAAGGTTGGAATCAGACCTTTTTAAACAGAACAGCAATAACCCTACAGAATGTTATATTCATAAAGTAGCAGAAGGTCTTTTAAGAGCTAAGCCAACACTGGAATGGTGAAAGAAGATTCTGCCAATAAGGATGACTGAAATTAGGGATACAGACAATAGGCAAGAGGGGGCAGGAATATATTGGAGAAAACTGGCAAAGGAACCAAGGTATTGGGAGCAAATAACTTTAGAGGGACAGGTATTAGAATGGGAAGACACCAAGAGCCTATTTGGACTGCAGGCTAGAGATTGCCTTCCATATCAAGGATTGATGTCAGAGTATAGGCAAAGAGAGAGAAAAGGGGGGGTCCTAAACAAAAGACCAGCATCTAGAAGTTGCCAGTAAGAAAGCAATAATTAGTAGAGCATATAAAATATTGCATGACAACTATAAGAATCAATCAGAGAAGGTTACGAAGGATTGGGAAGAGAGAGTAAATTAACAATTCACAAAGAAACAATGGGAGGATGTATGTATGTCTCCCAAATATGCAACAAAATCTAGAAGATTTAGGATCTTTGCCTAGAGTTGTTTACACAGGTATTTTTATACTCCAAGCAGACTTCAAAGCATTTTTCCTCAAGTAGACAGCAAATATTGGCGGTGTGATAGGGAAGAAAGAGGTAACTGGGAACATATTTTCTGGGAGTGTAATGAGTTGGCAGACTTTAAAGATTCCCTGCAGACTGCTCTGAAAGAGATGCTGGGTGAGCAAATTGGAGTAACTAGGGTAATGATTATTTCTGAGCTATGATACAAAATCGGAATTGCCTAGACATAGTAAGGCCTTACTGAATTTAATTATGATGGTTACCAAAAAAGGAATTACTAGAAAATGGAAATCAAAGTCTAAACCAACTTAACTAGAAGTAGTGAAGATGGTAACAAAGAAAAAAAAAACAACTGGAACTTTTAGAAAAAAGTAGGAGCAAATTACTTTGGAAAAATGGAAATGTGGGATCAATACATGCAGAGGACGAATGAGGTTTAAAAGAAGGCATGATTTGAATGAACTATTGAGCTATGTAATGGTTGACTAACAATGACTGGATATGTTAAAAGTGATGTATAATTGCAGCTACAGTTGTGTCAGCACGGTTTGGAATGTATAATGTTTGCAACTGAGATTGTGTCTCTATATCTTATTTTAATTTATGTAAATGTAATGTGGCCTATGTCATACATGGCAATTTAATAAAGATGTTTCTTGTTTAAAAGAAAAAAGCATGGTTTCAAGCAATTTCTGCCATGGTCTGTGGGCTATAGAGGGAGGTCATCAGCCATAGCTCCAAGGCATATCCTGTGTGACTTGCAACACACCACAGTGGATACCAGTATAAGTTCCTGCTGCTTAAATCCATGATAACCACATACCAAGGACTCTCTGACTGCAATATGTGCACCTACCAAACAGATTACTCTGTGGAAAGGCACCTTGTATGAAATGTCAGCATATGTCACACATGTACCAGAAGTGGGAATCATTTAAACTGCCTGAATACTGTATAGATGCATTGCACATAACACATCATACATAGCACACCAGCTAACAGTTGATGGAGCCCTTCTACCTGATATATTGGACATGTGGTGGAGCAAGAGGAACCTTTATTTCCAGGTGGGTGTAGTCAATGGTTACCAGGATCTCAGAGAAATGTGCTATGTCATATAATGCCCATATATTTGTGGATCCCTCCTCTGCTGATAACTGACACCTTCCTCATGCTGCAGCATCATATCAAGGAACTGGTACGTGTATCACAAAGCCAGTGCATGTGAAATTCATAACAAGTTCCCTGGTGGACACTAAAACTGCTATAGCAATGATATTCAGTGTAACACAAACCTTTTTTTTGTCCACTGAGACAGACATTCTACACACCCTCCTTGATTTCTCCTGTGGGTGACACATGTGCACTAACTTTCACTTGGTGTCTATGTCCACATAGTACAGAGATTGCACAACAAACATTGGTGGATCTGTCTATGAAATAGAGGGAGATGAAATGCTACATTTGAAAACACATAC
Source organism: Protopterus annectens (assembly GCF_019279795.1). Lineage (NCBI taxonomy): Eukaryota > Metazoa > Chordata > Ceratodontiformes > Protopteridae > Protopterus > Protopterus annectens. Next base: position 663,702,921 of record NC_056744.1, read on the forward strand.
AATTTTTTGATAAAGTATATGGCTGTTTGTAGTGGCTGTTTGTTCTGAGCACATTTTCAGGCTATCTTGGATTAGAAAGGGCCCTTCTGCACTCTGGTGAGAGGACTGGGCTGACTGATCCCTGGCTGGTAAAGGTTGTCTGGTCTAGGGCTTGGTATAAGAACCTCATTGGTTCTTTCAAGCTTTTTTTAAAGTTGTTTTAGTTTTAAACCTTCTGGTATTTAACCCCACCCTTGAGTGGGTTTCTGGTTGTTTGCTCATCATGCAGCACAGCAGACTAACATGCAATTATGCGCAATAGCCAGACAGATAATTTCAACAATCTTTCCTTTAGATACAGCTGTATCCCAACAGTGTAGTTCCTCATCTTTAGCACATTTCTGGGCAAAGATACAGCACTAGAAAAGCTGTGTTAGCACCCCACTGTAGTAACAGTCTCAAGAGTTTTTCTGAGGCCCCACTTTACCTACTAGTGTAGCATTAAGCCTAGCCTCTGAGGTATTAACACAACTCGTCCACTAGTTATTCCTATGTGTGACCTCTTTCCCACCATATTCCTGTTACTGACCATATAAATTCACCTAACAGTATGAACGGGCAATGTCCCATAGTTTCTTCAGCCAGCTTGGTTGACATGAGCATCCTGAGGCAGTGTAGCAACTGCCTCATGTACACAGACAACTCTCTACTTCTAGTCCACACAAACTCAACATGTGAGAGATGCAGCTATATTAAAAACCTTGAATCAATGCTCCCTCACATGCTAGTCAATACATCTGACACTGAACAGGTTGTCAGCATGCACACCTCACCACCTACTCCATCCACACCCACATCACACATACCTACATATGCAGAGGTTCTTGCCACAAACTTACCTAAATACCAGAGACCTCCCAAACACAAGCAGGCTACACATAATACTTCTTCTGTAGAACACAATGCAAACAATAGCTCATGCACCAGTGTCTCACCTATCAAGCCCATAAGGTTAAACCCTAAAACTAGCATATTAGTTGTAGGAGACTCCATCATGAGACACACAGATGTCCCTCTCACGAGGCTGGATAAGGAGAAGGTCACAGTCAGCTGTCTGTCAGGTGACAGGATCCACCATATCACACATGCAAGTATCTCAGCAACAGGTACCATTATGACTCTGTCATAGTCCATGTTGGTGTGACCTACTTGAGACATACCTCTGTGGACTATATGAAGAAAGACATGACTGAGCCCTTGGACTATGTGTCTCAGGCAGGTATGTCCTTAGCCTTAAGCAGCAATTTACCTTCACCTAGAATGATGCCTCAATACAAATAGAAAATGATAGAATTCAATAATTAGCTTAGTTTTTGGTGTCATTCTAGGGGGATCCAGTATCTGTCAGCCTGGGATGACATGAACGACAGACCTTGATGCTTTCCAGAGATAGTCTTCATCTGTCACCCCTGGGATTTCAGATACTGGCTAAGGCTCTTGACACCCCCATAGTGCCTTTTTTAGCCAGTGTCACAAGGACAAAACTCCCAACATAAAAATACCAGCCAAAAACAACCTTATGGTCATGTTGTTAAATGCTAGGAGTCTTAACATGAAACTGCATTCACTGGAAGCAGTCCTCACCTTGGAGGCACACACATTTGTGCCATCACAGAGACCTGGTTCAAGGCTGTGGGGAGCACCCTAGTCATACTGGGTTACACCTCCTTCCACATGTTCAAACCACAAACTGAAGGCAAGAAAACGAAAGGAGGTGGTGTATAAATATTCATCAAGGAAAAATACACCTCCAGATTGGTCAAATAGTATGATGCTTTAGAGGTACTTCAGGTGCAATTAACTGTTGGAAGGGCACTTTTTCAAATCATTGCCAGCTGCAAAACTCCCTCCATGAATCAGGACACCCACTCTGCCTATTTGAATCAACTTGAGTCTATCAAGATATATCCTAACACCATAGTTTTGGGTGACTTTAACTACCCTAGCATTGCTCAAACTCACCTGCCCAAAAGATCCTCGACTTTTTCAACTCCAGTGCCCTGGACCAGCTGGTTGACACCCCCACCAGGGACACTAACATCCTTGACCTGGTGCTTACAAATATGGGAGACAACTGTAATTTCTCCACTGTGAGTTCATCCCTGGTGAGATCTGACCACAAATCAGTCTCATTTGTGGAAACAATCACACCTGACCCACCCCTAGCAGCAACTGGACTAAAAAAATGCTCTAAAGCAGATTATAACCTCTTTCAGGATGGTATAAATAGCTTCATTGCACATCTCCCTTCAGACAGAACTGGTAACAATGCCAAGCTGTACACCAATGCCATATACAAGCACCTATATAACTGCATTGACTCAGCAGTACCTATTAAGACCAAAACAAGCTCTTCAAGGAAAAGCAAACTTGCCTGGTGGACAACCACCATTAACAAGCATTACAATAAAAGAAAGAATCTGCTCTCCAAGAGTAAGAAGGTGTGTTCTCTAAAATGAAGACACTCCCTCCTCAGCTTAAATAAACAAATAAGACTTTTTGTGAAGTCCTCTAAGACAAACTATGAATCCAAATTAGCTTCCTCAACCAAGGACAACCTTAAGGCATTTTTTATTTACATCTGTAACCTAAAAGGTAAGGCTTAGATGTGTGCTGAAGTGATAGTTAATTGTAACACATATACTGAGCCAGTGGGCATAGCTAACCTGCTAGCCAACAGGTTCAGTGAAAACTTCACTCCCCTGTCCCCGCCACACGTACTTCATGACATCCCTACTGCCTGCCCCTACCTTGTAGTTCTAAAGAACATTGTTGTAAACACCCTCTCTAAGACCAAAAACACAGCATTAATGGGAATTGATGACATCCCAGGCTGTGTTCTACATGGACTCAAGCAAGAATTAGCATCACCATTGGCTACTATTTTTAGTCACAGTCTAAGCACTGGTTCATCCCAGCTGAATGGAAAACAGCCAACTTTATCCCCCTACAGAAAGGTGGTACTTCTACTGACCCTGGGAACAACAGACCTATTAAACTGACTAGCCTTATGTGCAAGGCCATGGAGAGAATCATCATGGACCTTATCAGCAAAGATATAGGTAATCTCCAAACACTAGATCCTACTCTGTTTGGAATTGTCAAGGGGAAATCATGCTTGTTAAACCTGGTGGACTTCTTTGAGACAGTCACAAGTCAAGTCAAGTCAACTTTATTGTCATTCAGGCCATACAACAAAAAAGTGCACAACTGAATGCAATTTCATTCTCTAAGCTCAAGTAAAACATAAAGAAGCATATACACAGAAACACACAGATAAACAATAACAGAGTCCAGACACCCCAAGGCACATATGCTTCCTTACCTATACTTGGTTTTTATAAAGTGACTACAGCCATTTTCACATCCACCAGCCCAACTCCAACGCCAGCAACAAATCAAGTCCCAGACTGTTCCCCTCTGCCATTCAGTGCCCAACTCTAACTCCAGCAACAAATCAAGCCCCAGACTGTTCCCCTCTGCCATTCAGTGCAATTACTGCCATATGAAGGTCTGAACGGCCATAATCAGACCAACCATAACCTCTCAACTTCACCATCCACACCTCCGCCAACTTATTCCAATGCAGCAATGCCCCAAAAAACAGACCAGTCTGTCCACCCCAACAAAATTCAAAGTCTGGATCCAATGTAATGATTCCAAACCAAAAACAAAGCCGGCAATGTGAGCTCCAATTTCCTCCATCTGCACTCTTCCTGAGGCCCTTATGTACCATGTTCAAACCATGATCTGAAATAAAGCAAGCAAGGTGATCCCAATGCTGATTCTCCACTCTCTGCATCCATCTCAAACTCACCTCCCAAGGCCCGAAATACCATGTCCAAGCCCAACGATCCAAAACAAAGTAAGCAAGCAGCAAAGCAATCCCAACTCAAATTACTCTTCCATCGCACTCAGCGCAACTCTCCTCCAGAGGCCCGAAACTAACATGATCAGCCAATGATTCTTAAAACAAAGCAAAGGAAGGCAATTTGAGCAGACTGACCCAGACACTGCAACTGCATCCAACTGCACACCCGATCGGACAGAACTGACTTAGTGACAAATGTCAGATCAACAAAAAATTTTACATAAACACAGTACACATATTGGGAGCCAGAGTAACCACTGCCACGCAAGGCACTACTATTTTGGTATCACAAGATCACAAGGGCCCTACACAAAGGAAAATCTGTGCATACAGCCTACCTAGACCTGGCCAAGGCATTTAACACTATCCTTCACTCAGGCATCATTGAAAAACTCTCCCAGTTAGACATCCAAGCAATATAACAGAAGTAAAGAGGAGATATTACTTTGCAGCTAAATTAATAACAGATAAAATTCTACCACAAGAACACATGCTAGTAAGGGAAAGGAAGAGGAGAAATTGAATACCATCATGGAAGTATCAAATAGAGAAAACTATAAAGCAGTTAAGACAAGAAATTATTCAAAAAATAAAGCAAAGCAATCCCAACTCCAATTACTCCACCATCTGCATTTAGCGCAACTCTCCTCCAGAGGCCCGAAACTAACATGACCAGTCAATGATCATAAAAACAAAGTAAAGCAAGGCAATCTGAGCAGACCGAGCCAGACATTACAACTGCATCCAACTTCACACCCAATCAGACAGAACTGACTCACTGACAAATGGCAGATCAACAAAAAATTTTACATAAACACAGTACACACATTGGGAGATGGAGTAGTCACTGCCACACAAGGTGCCACCATTTTGGCATCACAAGATCACATGGGCCCTGGACAAGGGAAAATCTGTGCATACAGCCTACCTAGACCTGGGCAAGGCATTTGACACTATCCCTCACTCAGGCATCATTAACAAACTCTCCCAGCTAGCCATCCAAGCAATATAACAGAATATAATTAATAATAGACATCCAAGCAATATAACAGAATATAATTAATAATATTAATTATTATTAAAACTAATATTATTAATAATTATTATTATAATAAGAAGTGTCAATGTTAGAAGATACAGAAAAGGAATCAGATAAGCAAAAATACTCAGAAAGATAGACGTGATAAATGCAATGCTCAGTATTATAACAGATCAGGATCTATCTTGCACTATTGCAAATAATAAACTAAACACCGCAGCACAGGCAGAAACAATTAGAAGATACACAGATAAATATAAAGGAAAAGTATAAAATAAGCAATTTATTGATGACCCCAAAAAGTTCTATAGACAAGTGGGAAACAAGGCAAAAGGAATTGAAAGACCACCCAAAAAAGAACAAATAGATATACTTTGGAGAAATAGCTATGAAGATCCTGTCTAACATAACAACGATGCTGAATAGACAGAAGAAGTAAAAGAAAGAATAAGAAGTTCAAAGGTACAGGATATGAAATGGGATGAGTTAACAGCCAGAGAGATTGAGATAAAGTTAAGAAAACTCTCCAATTGGAAAACCAGGCCCAGATTCAGTACTTAACTTATGTTAAAAGTATTAATGCCTTTGTACAAAGATTTAGCCATGAGTAGAAACTATTTATATGTGCACCCCGAACAGACACCAGCCTGGCTAATAACAGGAAAAACAATGCTCCTCCTTAACAGTGAACCTGCAAGTTATCCTAAAAATTATAGACCAATAACTTGCCTTCCAACAACACATAAACTATATAACAGAATTGATGCTGACAGAGTTTATAGTCATTTAGAAGAAAATTCAATCATGGCAATAGAACAAAAGGTTAATAAAAGAAAGTCATATGGAACAAAGGATCATAATGGAGAACTGTAAAAAGGGGAAGAATTTAAGTATGGCATGGATTCACTATAAAAAGCATTTGATAGTATCCCACATTCATGTATAAAAAGTACTTAAAAAGATACACCCTACACTGATCAACTACATCACCGCAACCATGACACAGTGGCAAACCACTTTACAATTAAGCCAAGATAAAGGTCAAATTATTTTCCCAGGGATAAAAATTCAAAGGGAGATATTCCAAGGTGACTCCCTGTCACCAAGCAATTCTGTTTTGCCCTTAACCCTTTAAGCTGTCTACTTAACAGATTAGGTCATGACTATAATCTGGCTCCTAGAAAACAGCAAAGTGTAAAGACCTCACATCTTCCCTTTGTCAGTGATTTAAAATTGTATAGCTCATCAGATGAGGAACTGAAAGCACAACTGTAAGTAGTCAAAACTTTTTCAGATGATATAAGAATGTCATTTGGTATTGATAAATGTGCAAAAGCAACCTTTAAAGCAGGAATACTGCAGCACCAAAAAAACATCAGTTTGGGACAAGAATGTGATATAAAAGAACTTGAGAAGGAGGGAGTGTATAAATATGTGGGAATTTATGAAGAATCAACAATAAAACATGAACAAATGCAAATAAAACTTAGGAATATTTTAGAATACTTAAATTAATCCAGGAAACAGCATTGACATAAAATCCAAGCTATAAATCAATTTGCTCTTCGTGTCCTAACTTACAGTTTTGTAGTGATTGACATGACCCAAAACGTGTTGGATAGATTAGACAGAAAAATAAGAAGACTGCTTCATGCTCACCAAATGATTTACAAAAATCAGTGCATAGCAAGACTATATATTCCCCATTCAGATAGAGATATGGGCCTCCTTGAAATTGATTACATGTATAGATCTGCAATTGTGGGACTGCACATATCTGTTGACCTCACAAGAGCCAAATGTAGTGAATGTTTTGAAACATGAGGAGAATAAATCTAATATGACTTCCCTGCCTAGTCTAGCAGAAGCATATCGGCATCAAGCAGGAATGGAAATCAAACTAGAAGTAGATAACGATCAGGCAGCAACTGATTGTGGCAGAAAACAAACAAAAGAATATAAGATGAAGGATCAGATGAGAAAGTAAGAAATGTGGAAATTGCATAAATATAATTGCAAGTATAGAAAATGTCTGGAATAACCTCATGTTGATCAGGATTAATCACAAAGAATGATTAAGGAGAGGCGGATTCAAAGCAAAAGATGAAAGGTTAATATTGACGGCCCAAGATAGTGGGTTAAGTACACATTGGTTTACAAATTTCATTGAACATGTGGGAGAAACAGACAAATGTAGGTTTGTAAAACAGATTTGGAAACAGTTGCACACCTTTTTGTTGGTTGTGACATACTAATGGCAGAAGGACTGTCTACTGAAAGGCATGAAATGTGGTAAGACTGTTACACTGGGGATTATGCAAGCATTATGGCACTGAAGTGGCTGAAAAACACTGGAAACATGAGCCACAAAGCATCACTGAAAATGATGAAATCTACATAACATGGGATCCTTCATTACCAACAGTAGATGCGAGAAAAACAGATATAGTGGTCCATGAAAAGAAGACAAAAGTAGCATTGATCAATAAAATCATTACACCCAGTGACTACAGTGTCTTGCATGCAGAGAAACACAGTCATAAAATATCAGGATTTGCAGGCAAAAATGAGAACAATGTAGAAGAAAGATACCCAGACAGTTCCAAGGGAGCAATGGGTCTTATAAAAGTGAATCTACAATCATATTTAGATATGTTACCAATACATGTTACTCTGTACAAATATCACAAGGAGTCATTACTGGGCACATTGTGGCTGCTGCAAAGAGCACTTCTGGCTGGCATCAAAGATAGAAACAATATTAATTTCATGAATTTAATTGTATTTTGACTTAGGAATGGGATCCATTCCCATATGGAATTAGAAGCTCAAAATATTTGAAGAAATTAAAAAATAACTAGACATCAACCCTTATATCATAAGATGGGTTGCGAACTGGCTCTCTGATAGAACCCATACACTCAGAATAGGGGAATCCATCTCCAACAGCAGACCCATTACCAGTGGTATTCCATAGGGATTGGTCCTGAGACTTCTACTGTTTGGAATCTATATATCCAAAGTACAAGCTAAAAGCAAGGGACTGTGGCTGACAACGTTTGCTGATGACTGTAAACTGGGTGCGGTCATATAATCTCCAAACAATGTTAACATCCTTCAAGAAGGTCTTACGTAAACAAATGATTGGTGCCAAAATCATGGCTCAAACTCAATACAAAAAAATGTATTATCATCGCATTTGGCAAAAGTGATGCTCCTGCAAATTACCACATCAATAGAAATACCCTAAGTGTGCACTCAGTGGTGAGAGATCTGGGCACTCAAGTTGACAGCAATCTTGCCTTTGATCACCATGTCTCCAGAGTGGTAAGAAGAGCGTTCTGTGTCTCATCTCATAAGTAAGGCCATTGCCATGAGAAAAAGAGAAGTCATACCTCCCTGTACTCTTCACTCATTAGGCCAATAATTGAGTACAACTCCCCTTTTGGCATGTATCTTTTCAAAGCACCTGCAGCAATTGGAGAGACCACAAAGGCTCCTCACAAAGAAAATTCAAGGTCTTTAGCAGCTATCCTATGTGGACTGACTGAAATTACTGCCACTTTATTCTGTTTCATACAGACTACTCAGAGGCAAATTTTGCCTTGCATATAAGGAGATCTCTGATCCCACTTTACTGGAAATCCTGAACATCCACAAGTCAAATGGAACATGGGTTACTAGCTCTTAAGACCTAAACCTGGTGTGTGACAGTAATAGAACCTGCTGAAGGGACAGATTTGTCTCCCAGAGGTTACTACATCTTTGAAATAGACTCCCATTTCACATCATACAGAGCACCTTATTGGACCTCTTCAAACGCAATCTGGATAATTGAATGGGTAACTATAAATTCACCCCAGGGATTCCACCTGTGTCCCTCTTGAACAGGGGCAATAGGTGCTGATCATGGTAACAAGGGTAAAATTTGACTAGGCTCGTAAGGACCCTCAGGCCATTAGCCTAGTAGCTTCCTATGATCTTATGATCCTATATTATATTGGCTTTATTTATTTGATATTGTCAATGAAATATAACTTCAATGAGCAAATAAAACTTTACTGACATTTGTGTAATGAATATTTCAGGGATTCCTTTTCACGTAGATAAATTGTATGTTTTACAATATGACTCAAGTTCATTTAAACTAATATACCATTAGAAAAATTATTTTCAGCTTATTTGTATATTTGACACTATTACCTTTTTCATTGGAATGAGAAGGAAATTTGGTGGGATGATATGCAAGAACTAAATGAAGCTTATGGCTTTATATTCTTTCAGCATTGTGTTTAAAGATGGTAATGTCAATGAATATGTGAAATTAGAAATTGTAGATTTTAAGAGGACTAGTAAATTTTTGTTTCTGTTTTATATTAAGGTTATTGATATATTTTCCTTGTTTGTTAGAAAAGTATTTAAAAAATAGGTATAAAAAGTATTAGTTATAAGCTGACTTGGAATCAACAAAAAACATATACACCCTCATGGAAAATACTTGTAATATATGGCATACCAAAAATTCATAAATCTTTACATAACCCAGCAATGTGACTTATTGTGTCAGTGAAGGGCGGGTTATTGTCCAATCTCAAAATGTTTACAGAGGCAATTAAAGATAGTTTTACAAATATCAGACGTTATAGTTAAAGATACATTTAACTTCTTACAACAGCTTTTTAGGTGGTCAATTAATAAAGATGTGACTACTTGTTAATTTGTAATGTTAGATGTTGATTCGTTTTTTACATATATTCCTAATGATTTAAGAATAGAATATTGTATGTTAGAAAACACATGCTATCAGCAACATCTTTAGTTAATATCAACATAAATATAATATGTGATTTGCTAGATATCATATTAACCAATAACATCTTTATATTTCAGGATAAATATTAAAAGCAAATGAAAGGCATAACTATGGGGACCCCAGTGGCTAATACATATGCAAATATAGTGATAAATGCATGGGAGAATCAACATATCCTCTCAGATGATAAAAATCAGTTTTGTAAGCAGATATTTTTTTTATAAAAGGTTTGTTGATGATGTGGTTTTAATATGGTATGGTACGTTACCCAGTTTGGATTAATTTATTAGATACGTACATACTACTACTAGCTTTTTAACATTTAAGAAGGCAGTACAGTTTATTCAAATTGATTTTGGATATTACATTAATTAAAAACACAATAGGTAAAATAGAAACATCTTTATATAAGAAAGGTGTTAAGAGGAATGCATATTTACATCATACTAGCATGCATCCACCTTTTATTTTGATAATATAGTTAGAAATCAGATGTTACTTGTAGCCAGATTAAATGCATAGGATTCTAACATGAATAACCGATTAGAAGTGATGAATGATGACTTCCTCCATGGTGGCTATTACTGTAATAAAATAACTGATATTAAGCAAGAATGTCCATGGTATCTGGCTGACAAAATCTGCATGTGATTTCAGTTTAGAAGCTGACATGGAATCCCACACTGACACAAATGTTCTCCAGGAGGGGCTGACACAGAACAACTGGTGTTAGAGTCATGAAATAAAACTAAATACCAAGAAAAGCACAATATTATCTTTTGGGAAGTCATCTACCCCTGGTAACTGTCATATTGTCCAACATACCCCTTAGAGTTGACTCAGTAGTCAGGGACTTAGGGAGACACATAGATAGCAATCTGGCCTTTTGACCATCACATGTCTACAATAGTGAGGAAATCATTCTATGTTGCATACCTTATAAACAAAGATATGGCATCTAAGTCCAAGGAAGTCATTGTTCCATTGTATTCGGCATTCATTAGACCTATCATTGAGTACAATGCCCCCTTTGGTATGTACCCAACCAGACATATCCAACAATTGGAATGTCCACAGTGGTTCCTCACTAAAAGAATATACGGCATAAGTAAAATTTCCTGTGCAGACCTCCTCAGTGCCATGTTCCTGTATTCTGTCTCCTACAGGCTTTTGAGGGGAGATGTATGCCTGGCATATGAGGCATTGTCAGACCCCCACTCTGGTGGATCTCCTGCTTATCCACAAAACAAACAGCACCAAAATTACCCATTCTAAACATTTAAACATTGCCTGTGATATAAATAGGACCCGCTGGACAGACAACAATGTATCCAAGAGACTACCCCGTCTATGGAACAGGCTTGCCATCTATTTGAAGCAGAATTTTTCCCTAACCCAATTCAAATGCAATTTGGACAATTGAATGGGGAACAGGAAATTTATCCTTGGTTTGGCACCTATGTCTCTAATAGACACAGGCAACCTGTAAATCATTCATCTCCTAGGCCCCTGCTTGTAAATGTTTCATCTCCCAAGCCCCTGCTTACACTTATCAAGGGTGTCAGAACTTGTCAGAGATTTGGGATGCATGGCTAGGCTTAAAATGGCCCTTGTAGTCATTAGCCTAGTAAACACCTATGAACCAATTAGCCTATAAATAATGACCACGAGAGAGCAAGAAGCAAAACCTGTATTCTGTGACAGAAAATATAAAGCTCAGAATAACACTAATAAAATGAATAAATGTAGATGCATCTTAACTTATAATACGAGAACAAATGATGTTAAAATATAATTAGAACACATTGCCAAATATTAGATCAGATACCTCAATTAAAAGGTATAGTAGATAATGGGCCAACATTCGATACAGAAAATATAGAACCTTGAAAAAAGGTTGTGTTATAAAGAACAAGTTAGATTCAATAATAATATTAGATGTATAAAACAAGGAACTTATGCTTGTAATAGATGTATATATTGAAAATGTGTATACAAGAAGAAATATATTATATATCCTGTTAATAGAATATTTTGTCATTACAAACATTTGGTAAATGTGAATCTAAGAAAATTTTTGTTTGGCAAAATTTGAAGCATGTGAGGCTTTCAATCTAGAGAAAACTAACTATAAGTTAAAAGAATGGATAGATGACTATCAGAAATAAGATGTTTAGAAACTAATCAGGTATATAAACATATAAAGGATACTGATAATAGACATAGTTTTAAGTTTATAATATTATAAGTTGTTCATGAACATATAAGAGGAGGTGATATTATAAATTTAACTGAGAAAGAGAAATGCAAGTGGGTCATTAGATTTAGGGCACAATATAATCCAAGATTGAATACAACATTCATATTACACCTGTGCTGGAAGAGCTACATAATCAAGTTAAGTAGTAGTAATGTCACTTTAAATTTTAATTGATGTTGTTAATGAATGTTAAGTCATGTGATTTTAATTGATATATAAGGAAGGAGTGTATTATGCAAAGTTTTTTTTTTGCCTGATGAAGCATTTGTATGCAAAAGTGTAGAACCTAACATTAATAAACTCAGTAGTTTTAGAATTAATAAATGTAATAGTTTTAACCACAAGTGGCTCCAGATATCTTCACTTTGGAAATATCTAATGAAATTTGTTTTTAAATTGTGGCATGAACTAGGGATTGTGTGTAATCTTGAACATACTATCTGGCAAAGGGACACGTTGCATGACTGTGGATGTCAATATTGTCAGTACATGTGTCATGTATGAACATATCATAGGAACACCTGATTATTTTTTGGCAATATTCTGATAGCAAGCCATATTATTCACTTGACTGCTATTTGTCTTCCTCTTATGTTCTATCTGATAAAAGATTGCATCACAAATGAAGTGCGGTCATGGATACCCTGTTTGATCCATCTTATGGCAGCATGCATATGGATTGCTAGAATAAGAGAAAGTTTACAATATGAATTTGCATACAATATAAGTTAATCACTATGCTCTGCATCTCAATGAATTGTTGCATTGGAAGTATGCATGGCTTTTCTGAAATTTTTTCTGATTTCAATAATGATTGATTAGATTTTAAATTGTTGTAACAAATGAATAATAATGAAGTTAATTTATAACTATTGCATTTAGTGGTGATATTGGGAAAAAAGTCACCAAGTTGCATAGAAAACCTACTTTACCAAGCATTTTCCTTTGAGACACCAGATGCCATCTTCCACTGTTAACCTGCTTGGTCTGACTGGGCAAAGCCCTTTTTCAGCAGAGACCCGAGGAGAAAAGCTTCACTATAACATTGCTTAACCATTAATTAACAGAGACAGTTGCTGCAAGCAAAGAAAAAAATAAATGAATAACTAAGTTAAACTGTACATAATTAGTTCAGTTCAGCATAAGAAAGACATTCTGTAGACAGTAACATACGTACAAGTGACTCAGAGATTTATCATCAGGGACAAAAACAGAGGAGTTTAGTTTTTTAGGGTTCGGTAGTAATTGTTGGGAAGTAAGCCATCTTTCAACAGAGTGGAGGGATTCTAGGGTAAGGGTATGAAGGTCTGTGACACTGTCAGAGCAGAAGATAATTGTGGCATCATCACCATATTGAATATCAGTAGAGAGTGGACAAGAAGAGTAGAGGTCATTAATAACAATGCTGAAAAGTAGGTGACCAAGGATTGAGCCTTGGGGCACCCCCGTTTGTACATTAATACATTTTCTAAGGAGAATATTTATCAAACAAAGCCATTTTTGATTGGTCAAATTATGTTTAATTATTTAAAAAGCAAGCCCAAGGATTCATTTAATCCCAACCACATTGCATTAAGGGCTGTTGTAAAAATGGCATGTTAATGTGATGTGATATTTTAAAATTCATAGACATATTAGCTGCAGTGAGGAAGGACCTTATCATCAGCTAATCTCTAAGTAGTTAACTTCAGTGGTTGCATCATGTAGGCAAAGACATCTCTTCTCTCACAGACAGTCCCCCCCCCCCACACACACACAAGTATACTTACAGATGCAGACACACACACACACACACACACACACACACACACACACACACACACACACACACACACACACAGAAACAGTCAGTCTCCACACTCCCCATACCTATTTCTGAGTTGTCTGTACATCCCTAAAATTACTTCTACCCTATCCCTGTTGTCTAGTGATTCCATCCGCCCTCATTGCCATATTGTGAGAAATACTGTTAGAGCACAAGAGTAGTATCCCAGATACATGCCAAATGGGCATTATATTGAATGATTAGCCTAATGAGGCCTTAGTAGAGGGGGGCAATGACATCCCTAGATCTAAACACATTCAATTTGTTTATAAGCTGTGTAAGGACTTTATTATAACAATAGACACATGCTGATCAAAATTTAGGCCATTGTCCACATAAATTCCCATATCTCAAATAGCTGGGTCAATTCTTAGGGCTGAATTTTCAATGTGGTAGTTCCCTGGTATAGATAACTTCCCAAAGGATACAGTAATGTATTTTTTGGCACTTAATTTCAGACCATGATTTTGACACCATTTATTCATTTGAGACAAATGTTCTTGCAACATCATGGACTAGTTATAACACATATAAAATAATAGATTAACCCCCAGATTCACGAATCCTCTATGTAAGACTTAATAAGTGTTACTCGGAGGCTGCAGCTGAACAGTATGACGTCAGCATGCCATGAATATTCAAGAGGGCATGCTGACTCAACTGTAAGTCTTACACGGACCGTGTAGGAAAGCAGGGAGTGTGTCCGACTGCCGAGCAGTCTAAATGTCCACGCCCCTGCAAGGGTTGGAAAAGTAAAATGAAAACACACAAGAGCGAGTCCACTCAAATGTCCTTGCACCCAACACCACACTCCCTGACATTGTAAACCCCCATCACAGTTATAAAAAGTAAAACATTAATTTTATTTTTTTTAAATTCCCAAAATAGCTGCCAGTATTTGCGCGTGTGTGCTCGGGTGTGCCCATTGCTTAGCTGTAGTTAGCAATTCTGACATGGAAGAGCATAAGAAGTCCCACCACTCCCCTTCTTATTTATGTTTTAAATCAGTATATGAAATAATACCTGACATATATATGATTAAAATATTAGTAAAAAGCAGTGAAATGGCCAATTTGTCATTGAACAAAATATATATTTTTAAAGGATCCTGATATATAATTGCCCGCAGTTAAGCAGCGCTGTACCCAGTGCAATAGAGTTGCCCATAGTTTAATAGCGCTTTACCCAGCACAATAGAGTTGCCCAACATTTAGGAGCACTTTACCCAGTGCAATAGAGTTGCCCAAAGTTTAAGAGTGCTTTACCCAGCGCAATAGAGGTGCGCAAAGTTTAAGAGCGCTTTACCCAGTGCAATGTGTTTGCGCGGACGTGCGTGCCAATCAGGGCACCCTAGGGCACTGAAAAGCAATGAACAAAGTTGCTTAAACACAGCCACACCCCCTAGCCTGTCTGGACAGTATTAAAATAAAATGAACGACAAGGTTCGGACCTAGGACACTGTGCATCATAATCAAAGTACAGAACCACTAAGGCATGACAGATAAGGAGAAAAAGCCACAGTTAACATAAATATACTTAGAAATGGTAGATTAACCATTACTAAGCAGGTCTGCAGTCAGCCGAGAATTTTCAAAAATGGCCAATCACAAAAAAGTGTGGGAAATGCGGCATATTTAAGCCCCATAGGCAGGAATACTCGCCATAACTGATTGTAGCTCACATCTGCAGTTAGAATGGCTGGTGCTGGAGAGGGTACATGCTTCTGAGCACAACGTTGGGGCATCAAGGAGTCAAAATACATGGTTTGGCTCCTTGTCCACCATCATGAGTCAATACTCCTGCAGGGCCAGTTCCAAGGGACAGAGTACAAGGCAGAGGCTTGGAACCGGTTAGCTCATGACCTCACCAGTGTCACAGGCATTCTGCGGACTGGTGAGCAGGTCCATCACCACCATGCAGACCTGAAGAGATGGAAGCAGGACCACCTGAACCAATGGATACAGGAGGCCTGTGGGATGCACAATGCCCCACAACTGAGTAGGTAGCCATGGAATGCAGTATGTATGAATTGATAATTGATTCTGTATAACGGATAGGTATGTCTCAATATCCCTTCATTTACTTTACAGCTGCAGGTGACCGTGCTGCGAATCAGCAAGCCTATGCATATAGGCTGCTAAGGCTGCACCACCAGGCAGGTTATTGATAATTCTGCATGTATTGTTATATAAAATAGGGGAGAGAGCATGAAATAAAGTGTTGTAGTCCAATAATATAGCCATAAAATGGCCTGAACAAGTCGTCTGCATGTACTATCAGATAAAAAAGTCAGAGAGCCAGAAAAAGAGTGTAGTAACCCATTAAGAAAGGTAAAGTATGCCTGGAATAATATCTCTGCAGGTACTGTCATATAAAATAAGTGAGTGAGCCTGAAAAAGAGTGTTCTAACCTATTAATAAAGGTATAATATGTCTTGAATATGTCTTCCATATGCACTGTTATAACAAATAAAGGAGTGAGCCTGTGGAAAAGTGTGTAATGTCATTAATAAAGGTCTAAAACCCGGAGTGTGTCTGTGAAATGTTGTTGTACCCTTGCATTATACAAATAGTACTGTTTTAAAAAGTGCTGGCAACCCAGAGTTGTGCAGTCCCATCTAAAGTGGGTGATGGAAATGTTAGTAGCTGAGATGCATATATACAGTCCTCAACAGTCAGTTACTGGCTGGCATGCATAAGTAAATCTCCACACAAGTAGCATGTTAATTTGTTCCCCAGAAATGTGAGTGTGCTTCAAGAAATGCAGGGTTCTGTACAAATTGAAGTGAAAATGTCATGTGAAAACATCCAGATATGTAGATAAAGAAATATAAATGCAATCAAGAAAAATGTAGCAGTAACATCTGCATCTTGGACAGTTAGTATGTCAGATATTGGTCAGGTATATATTGAACTAGCCAAACCCATTACACAACCTAATGCATGGTGGCAAGTGTAATAATACATGTAGGGGATATGCATTTGCAGTCACTAGGAATGTAGTGTAGACTAAAAGTAATTATAAGATGTTAATTGAGGTTTTTTTTCTACACCCTACTGTATGTGCATAAACCATGCAATTCCACACCTCAATGGGTATGTGTAATCTTAAATATTTGTTGGGACATATGTCCTATTGTTCTATAAATATTTGCATTCACGTTGATGCATGTGCCCTGTTCAAACGCCACATTCATGGTGGCCTGTTGCTACCAAACATCCCTGCATGCTGTTGGAATATCCACTGTTGTTCACTATATGCATGTGTTATGCTTGCTGTTCAACTGTTGGAACCTTGGTGTGTTGGGTTAATGGGAATATTACTGCATGCTGTTACAACTAATCTGGAATGCTGTTGTTTATGTTGTAATTAAACACACCTAATCACAGAACATATGGGAAGGCCGGTCCCAGTGGACCCACCTGTCCCTCCTCAGCTGGCAAGTGCACCTGGCACCAGCAGGTCCGGTGCCCAGCCCGGGCTCCCCTCCTCCATTGGTCCTGTGCCACCTTCAGGTGGAAGCACTGCAGGGGATGGGGCTCTTCCCCCCATGCAAGCGTGGGTGGAGAAGGGCCACCTGTCACCCTTTGAAGTGTCCGGGCTGTGGTGCGTAGGGAGATCTAGCGTTCAGTCGCTGATCCCCTATGCCAGCTCGAGGCGAGAGTGGCGTGTCTCACAGGTGAGCCTGCCCATTCTACGCAGCACAGCCACCCTCAGGGCTGTGAAGGTACAGTGGTGACTGCCCATGGGTGGGGATCTCAGTTCCACTGTTACCATCTGTGGGCTCATGGGCTTGCGATTTCCAAACATCTGTCCCCATCAGTTGTGTTCTCCCACCCCATGTGTCATACACCGCCCCTGTATGCGTCTTGTCTGTCTTGTCTTTTTACCTCCCTAACCTACCTCCCTGAACATACCTACTTCCTCTACCTCACTTTCCACTCTCACCTGAAAAAAAAAAAAGGGCAATCTGTACCCACAAAAAAATTATGCCCCATACATAGCTGCCGATTTCGCACATATGTCCACTGGACATGTAAACTGATAATTATAATTGGCAGTACAACATGCTTTGTTGTTTTCACCCCTCTCCCAAGGGTTGAAGGTTTCAAATTTCATTCCAAATTTATTGCATATGCACAGCTGTTGCTGGTAAAGAAATGGGAAGCTATGGACCTTCCCTACACCCATCCTGCACATCCCGAGCTTGTTTACCTACTGTCTGTCCCTCTTTGTGCCCCCTTTTTCACCACTTTCCTATCTCCCCATTTTCTTTTCTTTAAAAGAAATTAGCACGGGGGTTAGAGGGAGTAAGCACTTTTAAGCAGTAGTAAGCGGGTTTAAGCGAGTGTGCGCATGTTTGCACTTAGCTAAGCATCGCTAAGTGTCGCGCAAACCCACTTAAAAGTGCCTTAGTCACTCTATGTCAGGGCCCTTGTTCTACTCAGCAACAAAAGAAAAAACCTCTGCCAGTCTCGAACCCCAGACCACTGACACAAATGACTGCATGAATTACCACTAAGCCACAGCAAATATACAAACAACTTGGTGCTGAAATAAATATATCATGCATTACAATGAGGGAATGGAAATGGAAATTAGGAATGGCATAACACAAGTCTTGTTCTGTGGGTCTTTACCAGCAGTTGTTGTGGAATTGCATGACATGACTGTGAAAAGAGCCATCCTAGCAGGGAATAATGTTACAGTAGCACCTTACAAACACCACACAGTATCAGACCAGGATAAACACTGGAAAGTTGAATAGAGCAGAGGCCAGACTTCCCAACTGTGACTACTTTACAGGGATGTCCCTGATTTGTAAACAAATGTTAGCTGTGCCCTACTGAATCACTCTGAAAAGTACTAACTTTAGGCAGAGTAGTGTGGAATCACATGTAATAAATAATGTCAATAGGTGAGAGTAGACACTGCTTGTACCTCAGAAAAGGTGTAGTTATACATTTGCTCTGATTCCCAAGAAAGTCTCAACTGCAATATGTCTGTAATATATTGCAGGTGTATCTCACTTATATGTACCTTTCACTGAGGCAGTTCAAATATATACCTGAGAGTATTTGAGGCCTGGCAGAGGCAGAGACACACAGGCATATCAGCATTACTGCTGTTACACTCTCTGCAAATAGCTTTAGAAGGAGTTCCACAAGCATGCCCTTATGTAGGAGTACAACACAGAAATATCACAGGATGTAGCCATGTACTTCTAGCAACCAACTGTGACAATGCCAAT
Organism: Protopterus annectens; assembly: GCF_019279795.1. Taxonomy (NCBI): domain Eukaryota; kingdom Metazoa; phylum Chordata; order Ceratodontiformes; family Protopteridae; genus Protopterus; species Protopterus annectens. Next base: position 663,722,019 of record NC_056744.1, read on the forward strand.
GTGCCAGTGCTGAAAAGACTGTTGTGGTGCACAGACAAAGTATAATATGCTAACCTCTAGCTACCATCTGGATATGTCCACAGGTGGGAGATACGCAGACAGACTACTTGCCTTGATAGACTTACAGGTACACAGCAACCCTGTATGTTCAGCAAGATAAACCTCACATGATACTAAAAAATGCTCTTTGCAGTTCTGCACCCCTACCCTAAGGTACAACACACCTGTGTATTCAGGCAAAAACAAGGGTGTAGGTAGGCATACTCAGTGCTGAAATATGTCCAGTTGTCTTGAGCAGCCTGTGCTAATGTCAACACAAACAAACCACAAACTGTTTAGAAGTGAGTAACGTAATAATTACAGTATAGCAGTTCACAAACACTGCATGTGCCACAGGAATACAGTGCAATAACCACATTTGTATGGCAGTTAATTGTCTAATTCAGAAAGAAAGTACATACTCCCATGTATCCTGTGTTAGCATTTGGAGCGGTGAGTACATGTCTACACGGAGAAGTGTGTACTGGAAGCAGCAACATTCAGGTTTGAGTACAACATGCATATCACTGGCTACAACCCTAGCTTCAGATAAGAGACATATACCAACCTTCTGACTGATACAACGGTGTCCAGAGCAAACAAGCATGAGCCCCACCTTGGAAAGCTGAAAGGGCTACGCCTACCTAACCTAGCATTTTATAGCAGTGGGCTGCAATCACAGTGAGTACTGCAATCACCACACAGCAGGCTGCATGCAATTACTGAATGGTGGGCAGCAATTGGTGCAGAGGCTGTCACATGTACATGTGCAGATACCTAGAAAAGCAGGCTTTACCTGCTGTCCACACATGCAATAATATCATTGCAGGTACAGGGAGATACAGAGCGAGAGTGAGAGAGAGACAGAGACACAGACAGACACACAGACAGAGACACAGAAAGAGACACAGACAGAGACAGAAACAGAGACAGAAACAGAGGGAGAAAACCCAAAACAAACAACCAAAAAAAAAAAAAAAAAAAACAAAACTGTAACAACAGACGGAGAAGGAAAATACAAAGGTAAGGTATGTAACGCATATGTATGTGCTTGCATGTAGTGGATGTTCCTGATGAGTACTCTACACACTGCAACTCATCCATGTGTGGCAGCATTACATATCTATCTGTATCTGCACATGTGCATAGGGCAAGGGACATACTGCAACTGATAGTGAAGGGTGGACAGATATCTGTTGTTGAAGGTTGTTATGTGCATATATCTATGTAGGTCATAGTGTGTGGCATAGAAAACAGCATGCAGTGCTGATATATGTCATGTGGTGGTTAAACGCTGTGGGACTGATTTGTCAGATCTGCTGTGTTACAGCCAGTGAGACCTGCTAAAGCTACATGGGCTGAGGACACCAAAATGCATTCTGCACAACACTGTGCAATATAATCACATAACTGTACATCCCACAACTGTCGCATAAGGGATATCTCCACCATGAAAAGTGGACTGTACATGTGCCTATATGTACATCTATGTGTACAGCAATGGATGTGTACATGTATGTGTATAGATATGTCTATATATATATATATATATATATATATATATATATATATATATATATATATATATGAGAGAGAGAGACATGGGGTCATATGCACTGCAACAGGTGTGTGGTGACCAAGGCATGGACTGTAAACAAGTGTCGATACTGCAGTGCCATTCCACCTTTCCAAAACACTGTACCCATTAACTACCACATAGGCAGAGATCTACCTAACACTGAAGGTGTGATAAGGGAACATGGGACACAGGTGGACAGAAGCCTCCTCTTTGATAAAGACAGTGCCACACTAGACCTGTAATCTGTCTGTGTGGTATGTGTCATGACAACAGGTGTGTCATCTAGGGAAATATAGGTCAGTGTTCCCCTCTACTCATCACAATGCCCTGTGTGGTATGTACCTCACATGACAACTACAGCAGGTGGAAAGGCCAGAGACATACCTCACAAAGGGTAATACTGGCCGCAAACAGATGCCTATGCAGACTGACTCACAAAACCACATCTAGACTGTATTGCATACCGGCCACACAGAGGTGACCTCTGCCAGATATACAGAGGTATGTCAGACCCATAGCTGGGTGACAACCACCATGGCAACATATCACAATCCCTCCAGGATACACGCTCTAGGGCCCTAAACCTCATCAGCTCACTAAACAGCACATGTTGGAGGGATAGGTTCCTATCTCATAGATATGCCATACACTGGAATAGACCACCTAGCAATAGCAAACAAGGCTCCTCATTAGCAGTTGTCATAAATACCCCTGATGATTGTTTGGGAGACTGGTAATACGCCCCAGGAATCCCCTCTGTGGTTCTGGTTGACAGGGGCAAGTGAAATCAAAGTACATGTGTGTCAAAGGCCAGGGTAGCATATGGCTAGGCTGCTGTAGGCCCTAGGGCCAATAGCATATTACCTACCTATGACACTATGCACTCACACATGTACTCAATGCAATACCTGCTATGTGAGGTTGAATAAGTGTAGCGCTGAATGAGTGCAAGGTCTGTAAAGGTGTGATAGGTTAGTGTGAAGTTGTATCTGACATGGTAGTGTCTATCCTAGCTGTGAGGCCAGCAAAAGATGTGTATTGTATTGTTAGGCAGACATAGTAGTATGGCATACGATGTGACGTAGTTCCTTGTTGATGACCGTGGTGTCTCATTGTAGGCTAAAGCAATACATGTATGCTTACTGAGTGGTACTGCTGGTGAATCCAACTCCCATATGAACTGTAGTACTACCTGAAGCTGTAGGCCTAAACAGCACAGTATGGTGTGTGTTCACATTGCTTGGAAACACTGTCTTGTGTGTTTCCTGTAGTGTGCACAGAGGACATAACTCAGGTATAAGGGTTTGTAAGTAGTGGCACACAGTACTGTATGATACACAGGTAAAGCTCATCTGTGTTGGCATACAGTGGTGTGTTGTATGTTTGTCTGATGTGTGTGTAATTATGCCTGTACCATGTCTGCAATCATATGTGTGTTACAGGGTATACGTGTGTATCTAGCAACATATATACTCTGTTACAGCAGTATGCCACCTATAGTAAGAACTGTGCACATATGTTAGGCAGGGCTGTGGCATCACCGACTAAGGTGGTTGAATGGTACTACTGTAACTGTACTTTACATTCATTGCAATGGATGACATCTCTGTTCATGCATTGGCGTGATATATACCCCTGTGGCGATGTTGTGCATTGTGTCACAAACAGTGTGCCGGGTACTGTTATATAGTGGTTTAATATATAGAGTGTGCCAGGGACTGTTAGTCAGTTGTGGCCCGAGAACCAATAAGTGGTATTGAACGCGTGTATCCTCTGACAGACAAATGGATGGTATAAATGTCAGTAAAGTGATATATGTGGTTAAAGGTGTAAAGTGTGCCACAGGACTTGCTCACATATATTGTTCATATCGCTATAAGCCAGATGGCCCACCAACGTAACCCATTGTACACAGCAGCGGAGGAAGAGGAGATTCAGCAAAGCCTGGTGCAGCACTACACAATGCTGTTTTCCAGAAGCAGCCAGCACCAGCACGAGCGGACTGCACTGTAGCAGGATATTGTTCATCGGGTAAATGACATAGGCATGCATAACTGGACATATGAGCAGGTACGCCATCACTGCAGCGATTTAATTAGACATGTCCAGCGGCGTGTGTCTGATATCCAAAGACAACAGCTTGCCACAGGTTGTGGGGTGGCCATTCACCCCCCCCTCACCAGAGTGGAGGAGGTGCTCCTAAGCATGATGGCTCCTGGACAACAGCAGCAACTCCCACTTGCATGTGTTGTCATGGAGGCCGGAGTCACCCATCATGTTCACATGGAGTGAGCAGGTAACATGCCTTATCTGTAGACTACAGTTAACTGTATTGTTAGATTATGTCTACGTGAGATGTGTACTGTGTGTTTAGCAGTTGCGCTGCCTAATGTTGTGCAATACTGATATTTGGAATATTATCTGTACACCTGTGACTGTTGACTGTTGTTCTACTGTAGTTTAGCATACCCACACTAGCAATGCCACAGTTGTGGCCACTGATGAACTCTCTCATATTCTCATAGGTCCCTCTGGTGTGACAGCAGGGCAGACGATCCATGCTGGTGAGTGTGGTATAACTGCAATGTTGGTAATGAAATCTCTATGTCATAAGTCAATGATTTACAGTCTGGTAGTATACACAACCTCAACAGCATGACTATAACCAATCATTAGATGATGTCCTGACAAATGACACACATTTGTAGGGAACTCAGTAACAGTTGGATCCTTCCGGTACTATACTATAACAGTAACCAGTGGTATTGACTGCCACCCATTCCTGGGACCACACCTGTTTGGCATATAGCCCTCTTAGGTACATGCAAACACACTAGGGATATGTCCATCCACATCTGGAAATGCATGCATTGGCCTATAATGCATTCCCTGGATGGGACGCATATCCTACACAAGGGTATCATACAGACAGATACCTGTTGTCCTATACATGCTGTATAGCAGCAAGCCGACTATGGCATAGTCATCCACATTTACTATACATACTATCCCGACAGTACCCCATAGGTGGAAGCCCACAACATGTATGTTGGGTACCAATGTGTACATACAGCCACGTGTTATGTCATCTGTCCCTTGGTATCCACATATCCATAGGTATTGTGGAGTCCCTCGGTGTATTACATAAGACATTAGGGGCCTGAATGCATATCCACAAGGCTGCTGTACACCTATAATGACTGTCCATTATTGCCAGTCTTTATTGTGTATGAACATGTCTGACATATACCACAGGCATATACCCTCACTCACACTACTCTATAGTAACTGTCATGGGTGTGTGTGTGGCACAGATGACCTTGGCCACAGATCACTACAGTGGCCAGCCTTGTCACATACATACATATGTGACCTATGATCTGAGAAGCAGCTGCACAATCTGTCAAAGGTAACAAATGTATTCATGTAGTATGCAGGCTTCACATCTATGTACTGATTGAGGTCACATGTACACATATTTATTTGCCACGCAGATACCTGATGTGTGCATTGCACATACTGTTTTAATCATGATATGTCATACCATAGTAAAAGCAAAACCCACACCGCATTGACCAACTGTGTCACACACACACACACACACACACACACACACACACACACACAACAATTGCAGGATACAAATCCCTATCTAACTATGTTATGATACTAGTGAGATATGCATTAACATGGCGCTATATGCTTTACTGGGTGGTTTCTCTTCTCCTGCTATATTTGTAGGATGCTGACATCATCAGACTGTCCAAAGAGGAATGTACCTCTTTTAATGTGTTTTCCCAGTCTCCGAAAAGGGCACACTCCTCTCAAAGGAAATTGCACACATACACACCACCCCACAATCACACACTGTCAGCATTTGAAGGATTCAAACCTCTACCTAACTATGTTATGATACTAGAGAGATACACATTAACACAGCGCGCAATATGCTTTACTGGATGTTTTTTCTTCTCCTGCTATATTTGTAGGATGCTGACATCATCAGACTTTCCAATGAGGAATGTACCTCTTTTAATGTGTTTTCCCAATCTCCAAAAAGGGAACTCCTCTCATAGGAAATCACACACATACACACACCCCCATCGTTTTCAGGGTTAAACCCCTACACACCCCCATCACACACTGTCAGCATTTGCAGGATTCAAACCCCTACCTAACTATGTTATGATATTAGAGAGATACGCATTTACACAGCACGCTATATGCTTTACTGGGGGGTTTCTTTTCTCCTGCTATATTTGTAGGATGCTGGCATCATCAGACTGGACATGGTAATGTGTGTGCACTTTGTTTTATGCAATTTCAAGAATGAGCCATGTCGGTCAGCAGGTGTCAACAGCTTGAACAGGACCCCAAAATTCTTACCTTGTGTGATCTATCTGTGGACACATTGACATTCCTTCATTCCTAAAGGGCTATTCAAAGTCTATGTGGGACATGTGTAGCTCTGTTCAGTGATGTATGTCCTGGGTGGCTGCCTTGCAAACAGTCTAGCATGTTTGGGAACCATGATCTGCACATGAACATACCACAGTTGGTAGGGTTGTGTGTTTGTCAGCTTCCAATAGCTCTGTTTATGACTTCAACCATGGTGGACTCCATGGCCTTGCAGATCAGACTTCATAGGCTTACTGGACTATACTTCCCATGGTGTGTTGTGCACCAACACTTGTGGGGAGTGCCATATGTTGCTGTAACACATTCAATGGTTCAAGATCCTGTGGAGAGGGTGAGGCTCAACTGACTGTTCAGGTGCAGGGTCTGTTTGTTCTATAGTTCATGCATGACACATATTGGGGAAACAATGTAATCCAATTGCTGCCATGCTTTTGGCTTTGGGGGGAGCTGTTCAGCCATTCTACATGTGATATCTCCTGGTATGATGATAGGGACTATCGTCAGTGGGAGGTGGGTATGTATATATTGGCCTGTCTGACAGGATGTCGGCATTGTTAGTCAGGTGCAGTTGGCCCTCACTCAGGACATATATGAGTGTACATTGCTATTTATGACATAGCAGAAGGAGGTGTCATGAGTCAGTCTGGACTCCTTCTCAGCTACTCTTTACAAAACACCAACAAACCTGAGCACTAATCCCTGTTATACTCTTTTACACACTTAACACTCTACTGATTCTTTGTGATCAGGCTATGGAGTATGTCATCATAATATCCTGGCATGTCCAGGGGTCAGTTTCGTGTGTACACTCCAGTCCAGCTGGTGAATATTGTGATTTTGACACAATGTCACATCTGCCTCATGTACATAGACAACCCTCTCCTCCTCCCAACAAACTCAGATATATGTGAGAGATGCACCTATATAGACATACAGGAGGCTGAGCTCTCTCGACCCATGACTGGCACAGTCAATCAGGTGGTGAAGGTAACCACACACACCACATATCAGTCTCACATAAACCTATAGTGGCAGCAATCAAACCACATTATCACACATAAACATACTTGGAGGCTCTAAATAAACTCTGCCTAAGCAGCAGAGACCTCCAAAGCAGACACACAAACAACTGCTACCCCACTACAATACCCACATATCACATAGTTCACAATGTCAGTGTGCCACACAGTCACTGCCCTTCGGGCTAAACAACACACCTAATACACGTGTAATAGGGGACACTTCTTGTCAGACACACTGATGTCCCACTCACCAGGCCAAACAAGGGAATAGTCACTTTGAGCTGTCTGTCGGGTACCAGGATCCGCCACATAACACATGCACTCAGATCACTCCAAAGCAAGTACAGGACTGGCTCCATCATTGTCCATGCTGGTGTGTAAAACCTCAGACGTTCCTCCCTGGACCACATGACATGATACATAGACGAACTCTCTGATCATGTAGCCCAGACCAGTATGACCCTGACCTTGTCCAGCATCTTACACTCACCAAGTATGATGTCACAGTATACAGACAAACTTATCACATTTAGCAGTTGGCTACATATTGGTGTCATTCAAAGGGGATCCAGTGTCTGTCAGCCTGGGGTGACATGCTCAACATGCCACGTAACTTCGCTATGGACAGCTTGCACCTGTCACCCTTGGACTTTCGAATACTGGCTAATGCTCTTGCTACCACCATAGTGCCTTTTTTAAGCAGGGCTCAAAAGACAAACCCACCTCCATAGACATTACAGAGTAAATGAAACTAAGGGTAATGCTGCTCAACACCAGATGTGTTACCCTCAAATTGAGCCCACTCAGGACTCTCCTCAGTATGGAGAATAATGATATCTGTGCACAAACAGATGCCTGGTTCAGGCTCACAAATGCACACCAGCACTACCAGGTTATGTTTCATACCATGCTTTCTGACCACAAGACTCAGAATGGACAACACAAATAGGGATCCATATACGTCACAGATACACACACATCTGGGTTAGTAGCACTGCACAAAGCATCACAGACCATACATATGCAACTAACATTGTGCAAAACTGCCTTTCAGTTTGTTGCCTGCTACAGACCACCCTCCCAAACTCAGGAACCACACTCGGCTTTCCTGGAAACAATGGAGAATATGAAGGTCTCCCCAAACACCATTATATTGGGTGACTACAAATACCCAAACATTGACTGGGGATACTACTCAAGCCCCAACACCCTTGCCCAACAGTTGCTACTGTTTGTAAACCCATATGCTATGGCACAACTGGTCACCACACCCACAAGAGGGGAAAACATATTGGACCTGATCATCACCAATATGGGGACTCTATGTTCCACACCAGCGATATACCTCTCATTGGTAAGGTCAGAACATACATTTATCTCACTGGACATCCATATCCTGTCCCCGCACCCATCCTGGGTAATCTTGGTGAACTTCTCATAAGCCAACATCTCACTTCACCAGAGCAAGGTGGTATCCTTCAGAGACCCTGGGACAGCGGTAAATACAGCTCAGACTGCTGAATCCTTTACATACACATTCTATGGACACCTAGTGGACTGCATGGATTGTGCTATCCCGGATTACAACAGGACTCACTCCTCCAATGGCAGGGCACCTGTCTGGTAGACCCCAGCCATTAATAAGCTATACAACAACAGGAGGAAGCTAATACATGATAGAGCACAATCCCAGACAGGGAAGGCATCTGTGATCTGTACTAGCAGACAGCTACAATCACTCATGAATTTATCTAAAGGCCACTTCTAATGGACAATTGCACCAGACACGTAGGACAATCACAAGGCCTTCTTCAGTTATGTCAGGAACCTGGGTGGACACTCACTGATATGCTGTGAGTTACTGCATACTGACTAAACATACCCTGAACCCACTGACATTGCCAACACCCTGGCAAACAGGTTCAGTGCAGATGTCTCCCTCCATCCCCCCTTAGGAGCAACTATCCATCCCAACAGATTGTAACCTCCCTGACATCATAAATTAACAGGTGAGTGCTGCCCTCCCCAAAGCAGACAACACAGCATCAATAGAACCAGACGGTGTCCCGGCCTGCATCTTACACGAGCTTCATAACAGACATAACCCTCACATTACGTCACTGTTCAATATCAGAGTTACTACAGGATATGTACCCAAGGAATGGCATACAGCGACAGTGGTCCCGCTCCGCAGAGTTGGTGCCACAATGGACCACAGACAATATCACCCTATAAGCCTAACTAGCCTGTTCTGAAAAGCTATGGACCGTATTGTCATGGGACTCATGCACATAGACATCGGGAACCTACAGACACTGTGTCCTACACATTTCAGCATCGTTGTGGGCAGATCTTGCCTCTTGAACCTGTTTGTATTCTTTAAACAGTTACCAGGTCCATCAACGTAGGGACGGTTGTCCACACAGCCTACCTGGACTATGCAAAACCCTTCAACACATTACCCCACACGGCCATTATGCATAGGCTCACCAGCGTCGATATGGACACATTTCTCACACGATGGATTGCTACCTGGATCAGAGATAACACACACATGGTCAGAATTGCAGGTGTCATGTCTGACTATACACCAGTTACATGTGGCATCCCACAAGGCTCAGTCCTGGGACCTCTCTTGTTCAGTATATATTTGTCTGACGTACAGGCTAACACAGAGGGAATATGGCTGACCATGTTCGCAGATGACTGCAAACTGGGTGCCATAATCAACTCTCCAGCTGGCACATGCATACTCAAACAGGGTCTCACAGAGATGGATGACTGGTGCCTGAGCCATGGCCTACAACTAAATGCCATTAGTTGCATAGTCATCCCCTTTGGGAATAACAACATGCCCACACATTACCACATAGGTAGTAATCCATTACATATGGTAGGAGTTGTTAGGAGGGGTTGGGGACATGACTTGTTTGTACTGTCGCCTTTGACAATCATGTTGCCAAAGTGGTGGGACAGAACTTCTATATAGCCCACCTTATCCCATATGGTTTCACATCTAGATGGAGTGAGGTCATTGTGCCCCTATACTCAATTACAGTTACCTTACTCAATTACCTGGTTACAATGCCACATTTGGGATGTACCTTACCCGACACCTGCAGCAACTGTAATGGTCACAAATGTTCCTTACCAAGCAGATCTAGGGACTCACATGGATGCCCTGCACAGTTCGGATACAGTAACTCCAGCTCTACTCAGTCGCTTACCGCATCCTCAGATATGATGTGTGCCTGTTGTTTACGGAAATACCCAACCCAGAATTACTGGACATGCTCCACCGCAGGATCTCCGACTCCCTTGGAGCTACACACTTCAGGGACATATACCTCAGCATAGATGTTAATAGAAAATGCTGGAGGGACAGATTCTTATCCCAGAGGTTCCACTCATTCCGGATTGTAATCCCGGTTTTGCATAGGCAGAGCCACCCACTGACCACATACAGGAGGCATCTTGACAACTGGATGGGTGATTGTATGTTTACCCCTGGGATATCTTCTGGGTCCCTGCTAGACAGATGCACACTAGCCTAAATGTACATGGGCTATCTTGTGTGACCTACTATTCACAGGCACAGTGTAGTAATCTGACAGGGTTGCGAAAGCCAAACACACTCTGGCTAGGCTTGTACATGCCCTATGGCAGATAGCCTAGTATCGACCTCTGAACCTATGATAATGTTCGGGATGCACAATGTTTATTGCTGATACTGTTTGCAGGTTTTTATCGTCTTTGCTTTCCAAGTTTCTGTGAACAAATTAGGTATCTGCAGAATGTATTTGATTATGACAGGGTTCCACTATATTGTATATGTGACTGTTGTCATATAACTGTGTGCACAGGGTGGATTCCTGGATAGTGAGAGGTTCCTGGGTTAACACATGCAACTGCCAGATATGTGTGGCCCACTGCTGTACTCAGACATGGCCTAAGTGTGTGTGCATGCCCAGATCAGGCTTTTCGTGTTTTGTTGCCTGACATTTGTCTCATTTAGTGTGTGAGCATGCCCAGTGTGACCTTTCAGTATGTTGCTATCTGAGGTCCACTACATTTGTTGTTGTGTGTCAACATGACCAATATTAACATTTATACTGTGTGTGTTGGAAGTCAGGTTCTATTATTACTGCAGGACTCACTTTTGTGTCATAACTCAACAGGGATTATGCTGTGCCTGCAGGGTTTCCACGAGATACTTTGCATAGACTTATCAACATTTCTTCATAGAGGCTGACCACTGCAATACTGTCATTGTTTAGTAGTTTAGTACTATAACTATAGTGCACACTATCCTGGGCTTGAGGCCCATGACTGCTTTATATTTTCATACTGAGCAGACCAGACTGGTTAAGGGCCAGTAGAGCAAATATGAGCATGTTGGCTTTTGTTCAGCTATGCCCTACTTAGACCAGGCTTGTCTGACATTGCTCAATATTCACCAACATTGCTGGACGTTGCCCAATATTACTCAACATTGACCAAAGTTGTGCTAGTTGGTGTGTGCGATTTTGTTTGCATATACTGAATGATGGTAAATGCTGTTTAGCACTGCTTTATATTGCTTAACACATGGCAATCATGCCTCAGGTGGTGCTGCAGGGCTGCCTATGTTGGATGCACATACTACACTCCCTATACATGTTTGAAAGCAGGTAGTGTCAACTTAGGCATCCCTTTTACTATATGAGTGAGTCAGAGAGAGGTATCATTTCCAGAGTTCCTACTGACTCAGGGTATGTGCTATGCGTTGCCTCTTTGTGAAGGCCAAAGCATACTGGGCATGCCTCCTTCTGCCTACTGGGGCAGGCTCAGGTTGTTCCTCCTCCGAGTCACACTCTGCCTGTGATGGCCTTGGCAATGGTGGGGGGCTGTTTGGCCCAGGCCTATGCTGGTCCTGCTGCAGCTGTTTTCGCAGGATCATATTATGTAGCATAGCACATACCATGACAATTTGGGTACATGTAGTTGGTGAGTACTGCAAGGCTCCACCAGATGCACCGGAACTGTGACTTGAGCAGCTGAAACACACGCTTGATTACATTTCGTGTTTGTGCGTGTGCCTCATTATGGGGTTCCTGTTCAGGTGTGTGTGCATTTCTGGTGGGTGTCATAGCCATGGCTCCAGTGCATAGCCAGCATCCCCCTCTACGTGACCATGTGGGATGTCCCCATTGGCAAATATGTGGTACAGCTGCGTCGGATGCCAGATATGGGAATCATGGTAGCTTCCAGGGCAGCCAGCACACACATTCAGTATTATGCCTTGGGCATCACACATGACCTGGCAGTTGATGTAGGGTAAGCCCTTGCGGTTGAAGTAGACCATACCCTGCTCACCGGCTGGTGCTTTGATGCATATGTGCGTGCAGTCTATTGCACCCACTACCTCAGGGTATTCCACTATTTGCTGGAAGAGACGCATATTGCTGGCCAATACCTCATGGGAATTGGGGAAATATACATGATCACTGACATGTGCTGACATGGCATCCAGGAACTGGTGCAGTACCCTGGATGCTGATGCCTGTGATATCCCTATCATATCACCAGTTGGTCTCTGGAAGGTACCTGTTGCTAATATTCTTAGGCCAACACATACCTTAGTTTCCACTGGGATGGGTTCGCCTCTGTTGATTCTGTGTGTGAGGCGTGGCCTGCACAGCTCAACAATTTGCTGCAAGAGGTCTCTGTCCACTCTATAGCGCTCCACTATCTCCAGCTCATGTAGCCCCTGGTAGGTTACCCTGGGCCTGTACACTCTTCTCCATCTCCTCACTGTGGGTTGTCCAGCAGCATTCGCATTTTCACCACCCTCAGCATGTTGCATATGTCGTCTTATAACTGCAATGGCAGCCCCTTATATTTCTTTGTCTCAGTAAAGCTTTTTCAGTTTTCACTTCTATTAGCTTGCTGCAGTGTTGCAGTGTCTCTTGTGAGAAACATAATGGACTGTTGTTTGCAGAGTTTTAAGTGCTGGGCTAGTGTACTGCCTGTTTAATTGCCTGATTCTGATTGTTTTCACCTGCTAGCTCTGCTAGTACTCCCTGGTAGCTTCCTACTATTTGTTGTGCTTCCTTTTTCCTTTCTGTTTCCTCGGGAGGGGGTCAGCGCAACGCACACAAGCGCAAACACGCTCACAGCAGCTCACATGAGTGAACACATGCTTACTTGGACTAAAACTTGCTTATTCTTGTTAAAATTTGTGCAAAACTCTTTAAACAGCCTTATACATGCTTACTCAGGCTTAAACGCGTGCACTCACACTTACACGCACACACATTCTTACTCGGGTTTACAAGTGCGCACATGCGTGCATACCCGCTCAGCAAGAAACTTTAGTGTTATCCACGGCATACACCTTCAATTTCTTGCCTTTACCTAGACTACCTGTTTACACACCTCTTTCAATGATGTGTAACTGACAGCTGACACATGCCACTCTGCTCCAATGAACTTCACTTCTTTCATACATACCCCACTCATGATGTCACCTATCTTCTACTCTGTTATTCCCCTTATCCTACTCCTACACTCCACTGACTGTGCGCATTTGCTATGTAAACTTGTGATTCCCTATCCTAACCTTCCTTTGCATAGGATTGCCTACTAATGCTTGGTTACATCTCTTAGACTGAGCTTCCCCCCTTAGCAACCTCTACTCGGTGGCCATGTTGTCTTCAGCCTGCCATTCACTTGCATTGTAAATTCATATTAACAATAAAATCCACATTTGTGGATCTTAATTACTGATTTTCTGCTTTTTAGGGTGCAGCGTGTTTGCGCGGCGCTGCGCTACGCTTAAACCCCGGAGATCGGGATGAAAAAAAAAAGTTATTTTATTTCTATTTTGCATCACATAACATTGCCAATGGCCGTATTTTTGGCCATTGGCATGCTTCCTCCTGTAAATGCATCCTTTTTTTGGAGCTGTCACTGCTCTGTTTTGCTATTTGCAGAACCATGCTCAGTTGTCAACTGAGTACATTTCTGCACATAACACTACTCCTACTTGGACAGGTTCGGGTTTCCTAGATCGCAAATTTACCTCATTTGCATAGCTTTCACCTGCAATCGAGGTAATTTGCATATCCCAGCCCTGTCCATGTAGGACTAGTTTTGAAAGCTCTGTTGCATGCCCCTACCGGCTGTTCCTGGATCGCTCAGCGGACTTGTTAGCTGCATGGTGTCTTACTCTACTCTTAGACTCCGTGCAAGCCTTCGTGAATCCGGCCCTATGAATTACTGAGTATGCTAACTGAGAATGTTATTTCATAAGATGAATATCAATTTATGCAGGTATATTTTCCCTGTACTGATATTTGGGATTCCAAAAAATACACAAAGATTTACATCTGTTGTATAGGCCAACTATTTCTTCATAGGGCAATAAGACAGAGAAAATGGCAATATTTGTTAATCACAATTTTAAACATATAAAGTGGATTTAAAAAATTACACACCCCTGTTAAAATACCAGGTGTTTGTGATATAAAAAATAAGACCACAACAAATCATTTCAAAACTTTTCCCACCTTTAATGTTACCTATAACCTGTACAATTCAATTGAAAAAAAAAACAAATCTGTTAGGGGAAAAATCTAAAAAATAAAAAAACGTACAAAAAGCTGGTTGCATAAGTGTGCACACCTTTAAACTAATACTTTGTTGAAGCACATTTTTATTTAATTACAGCATTCAGTCTTCTTGGGTACACACCTGCCATCAATTAAAGAGACTCTGATTATCCCCAAATAAAGTTCAGCTGTCCTAGTAGGATTTTCCTGACATGTACTCAGTTGCCTGCTACAGCAAAAGTCATGGTTCACAGACAGCTTACAAAGCATCAAAGGGATCTCATTGTTGAAAGGTATCAGTCAGGAGAAGGGTACAAAAAATTTCCACAGCATTGGATATACCATGGAACACAGTAAAGACAGTCATCAAAAAGTGCAGAAAATATGGGACAACAGTGATGTTGCAAAAAACTGGATGTCCCCCTATAATCGATGAAAAGACAAGATGAAAACTGGTCAGCGAGGCTGCCAGGAGACCTACAGCAACACTGAAGGAGCTGCAGGAATTACTGGCAAGTATTGGTTGTGTACTACGTGACAAAATCTCCTGTATTCTCCATATGTCTGGGCTATGGGGTAGGGTTGCAAGATGGAAGCCTTTTCTTACACAGAAAAACATCCATGCCCAGCTAAAATTTGCAAAACAATACATCAAGTCTCCCAAATAGATATAGGAAAATGTGTTATGGTCTGATGAGGCCAAGGTTGAACTTTTTGGCCACAATTCCAAAAGATTTGGTCTAAACACAACACTTTGCATCACCAAAAGAACACCATCTCCACGGTGAAGCATGGTGGTGGCAGTATCATGCTTTGGGGTTGCTTTTCTTCAGGTGGAACTGGGGCTTTAGTCAAGGTGAATGAAATTATGAACAGTTCCAAATACCAGTCACTTTTGGCCCAAAACCTTCAGGCATCTGCTAGAAAGCTGAAGATGAAGAGGAATTTCACCTTTCAACATGACAGTGACCCCAATCATACATTCAAATCAACAAAAGAATGGCTTCACCAGATAAAAATAAGGTTTTGGAATGGCCCAGCCAGAGCCTAGACCTAAATTCAATAGAAAATGTGTGGGGTGACCTGAAGAGGGCTGTGCAGAAGAGATGCCCCCACAATCTGACAGATTTGGTGTGCTTTTGCTAGGAAGAGTGGGCAAATATTGCCAAGTCAAGATGTGCCAAGCTGATAGACTCGCACCCAAGAAGTCTGAATGCTTTAGTTAAATCAAAAGGTGCTTCAGCAAAGGATTAGTTTAAGGGTGTGCACACTTCTGCAACCAGCTTATTGTACATTTTTTTTTTTTATATTTTTCCCCTAACAGATTAGCTTGTTTTTCAATTGAATTGTACAGGTTATAGGTCACATTAAAGGTGTGAAAAGTTTTGAAATGATTTATTGTGGTCTCATTTTTTATATCACAAAAACTTGACATTTTAACAGAGGTGTGTAAACTTTTATATCCACTGTATAATGAAAAGAATCAGCTCCTTTATTTGAGATTCTTGGCACTTTTTAAATTTTTTTTATCTTAGGTAAATTGTTTCAAGTCTGACATCAAGCTAGTTACTATTGATGCCAAATCTTTTTATACAAGCATTCCCCGGAAGAGAGGGTTGAATCCATTAAATTATATTTTGCAAAATATACTGATGTTTTTAATCAACATATTTATATGTTATGTGCTTGATTAGAACTTGTTTTAGAAAATGTTATGTTCTAAGATGAATATCATAAACAACTTAATAGGGTTACGATGGGAGCTAGCATGGCTCCTTCTCTTGCAAACATGCCGTGGTGGGAAAAGGAGTTTCTATATAAAATAGATTTATTGAAATGAATTTAGTTTTACAAATGTTGTATTGATATATTATTTTTTTGGTTGGTTAGGAACCATTGATTGATATGAGTAATTTAAGAAATATAATGCAGCACTTAGAAGGAAGACTTCAGTGCACCTGGCTGTGGATATGATTTCAGAAGATACCTGAAAGCAGTCTGAGTACTCAGATATTCAGTGTAGGATAATTAGGGATTCCACCACACATGATGGTCTGATTCCAGAACAAATCATGTGCACACAACACAACTTAAACATGACAAACAGTCACTCCAACTTTATTTCTGAAATCCTTGGCGTATGTTTTAGGGACACCAAGGAATTCAAGAGGATACTATGGATTTTGGTGAAATCTGTAGCAAAACATCAAAGTATATAAAATGCAAGTTGCTGTTAATAAACTGCCACAGGCTGCAGTGATATGAGCTTTAAATAAGGCTGTAGCTGTGCACCCTTGAAGGCAGCCAGGTAGGATCAGAGTCAGGCTGCAACTAAACCAGTTGTCTGACCAGCAAATAATTGATAGGTATCCACCTAGACAGACAACTTGTGCAGGCTGTCTGCAACATGTTTGCACCATACATGTCTGTGCAGACCCTGTGAGAAAACCCGATAACCCTTGAAAGCAAAGTGTGTTTCATTCTGAGTGTACTTGCATCTTGAGCATTAAAGAGACATATGGGGATGCTGTGGGAGGATCACAGACATCTGCCAGTTGTATCCTGTCAGCAATATGCAGCGAGGTGGATAACCACATGCACTTTCCATCTACCTTCATGGGGCGGAGAAATGTAATGCACCAGTTGCACAGCTACACAAACGTCCCCCATGTATTCGGAAAAATGGATTGCACACACATACCTGTTAAGATAACAATACATCCTGAAGCAGACCGATACATAAACAAAAATGTCTGGCCATTCATCAACTGCAAAGTTATGTGTGCAGCAGATGGCAGTATAACAAATGTCATGGCAATACACCAGGGAAATGTCCATGATGCTGACATATAGAGGGAAAGTGGACCAAGGGCAGCATTCCAACAATGTGAAATACCTGAGGGACTACTAATAGGTAAGTACAGTAACAAAGCTAGGTCAGAAGTTAAGGATACCCGTCACAACAATATCCATCCTGACCACATGTGTTTCCATTCCCCGCAACCATCAGGTGACTGTGGTTATCCACTTGAGCCGTGACTAATGACACTGTACCTTGAAACATCTAACCATACCTCTAAACCTCTTATTACAAGAAATCTGGACATAGCCTAAAATAATGGGCGGACAAAGCAAAAAAATAGGGACAGATTTTAAATATGGCTCTTATAAACTTAGAAAGTTGCCAGAACAACAGGATTTTTGTTAACTTGTATTTTCCAAAGGATATGATGTCTGAAATGCATGATTTTATTTAGTGACTTCAATTTTCCGTGATTTACCAGAAAAATACAAATTTTATGAGGAACAGACTAAAAATATGAGGCAAAAATTTGGACATTTGGGAAGCATATATTAACCCTGCTCAGTGCTACAGTAGAGTACAAGCAACAACCAGAAACACAATAGTGCATGTTTTTGGTGTACTGAAAGCTAGGATCAGATGTCTAGACACATCCAAGGGTGCACTGCAATACACACCTGAAAAGCCTGCACAGATTATGGCATGTGCCATGCTGCAAAACATGCTAACTAAACCACATGGAGATCTTCCAGCTTCAGGTGTGGGTGAACTAACTCAAAAACCCTAGATGTCTGAAGAGGACATCCCACAGGTATCAGAAGAGGAGGAGGAGGAGGATATAGGGGACAGAAGACAATGGCATAGGCAATGTAGGGTTTGACCACAGGTCCAGGCCCAGGGAACATGGCAGCATCTCACCTACATCTTTGAATCATGACAAGCCACATGTACATGAGCACACAGACTGAACAATGATGTTCAGGTGTTGCCCCAACACTGCAACACATATTGCATCTAATGACAATTGCCCACTAGATGTACACACTGAGCATCAGGCATAACACCATAATCATAACATATTACAACCCAAACATATGCAAATGTGTTACAACAAGGATCATCAACTCAGGGCACAACTGACACAGATATGCATACACATTCAGATTGTTGTATCACTCTATGGAAAACAGCAAGAGACACACATCAGTGCTACACAGCCTTATCTATACAATATAATAACGTGAAAAAAGACTAACCACACAGGACATGATGCACAATTTTTAATACCAGTAGACACATATCACAGTAAAGTTGTTATTCAGTAATATGAGCCAGCTATGTGTACTATACTGTTGGACACATTCTAACACAGTCTAGGGCAACCTCATCGATGTCTCACACCACAGTCTGCTCTGTCCCAACTATGTACAGACACATGTTGCCCTACTTGCTCCACAGAGGAGATTGATGGGGTGACAACACCATGTTGAGATGAAGGAACATGTCTGTCAGTTGAAGGCCTTGTGACTGGTGGAGCCACAACAGATGGGCCTGCAGTTGAAATCTATGCAGGCTTGACTACAGACAGTGATTTATTATGGCTAGTGGTGGTTCTGTTGACAAGTGGCCTGACTCTCCCATGTTGCAATCTGCTGAACTGAGTCAGGGGCACAGAAAACTGCTGGTGGTCCAACACTGCTACAGTACCGTAGAGGCCAGGGTTTCTACCGATCATGCTACAGCTAGCAGAATCTCATTCTGAGTTGGCAGTGCAGCCATTATCCCACCGTGTCTCCACTCATGTCTTTCATGCATCACACCTAGCTGGTGTGCCACATAATCTGTGACACATGCCAGTGCATGGATGTCTGAATTATGTCTTTGCTGTTACCATTTATTAGCCTGTAACAGTAGGCAAGCACACTCTGACACCTGGCCATACACATCATCTACCCATCTGTGTCTACAGTGATGCCTTTTTTCTAGCTGTTATGTGGAACTGCCATCAGCAGTGGTCTCAGCTGGGATCTGTTGGTCAATGGCCTCACCATGTTCAACATCCACTGTGCCATCATTCTCTGAATGGCAAGACAAGTTGACCTCCACAACTGATACTACAGCTGCAGCAACATAAACCTCATGGATAGATTCCCCAAGCACTTCAAGGTCCTGTGTGCTAGAGGATTGGCACACACATACCATTTGTATGTGCATTTGATGATGTGGATGCAGACTGGCCAAGGAATAGGAAGAAGGACACAGTATTAATAGAGAACAATGAGAGGATTAACAGCAATGACAAGTATGAAGCATAGTTAATATACCACTGACAAGCTTCTTCTGTGACGATATTGTGGGTTGTACTACAAAGCCTGCATTGGGAAAGTAAAGAGAAAAATAACATAGTCATGTATTTAGCAAAAAACATACTATCAGCATCATATATACAACACAGTAACATGGGCTGAAAATTCACATGATGGACATTGCAGGTGTACATCAGATGTGCCTGTGTGAACAAATATTGACATAAATGTCATGTATCACATGTGTGCTACATACTGATGCAAGCTATGATAATTTTGTTGTAACTTACCTAGACTGTCTGCACTTGAACCTGCATGGCTTGGGCCCACACTGGATGTACCTGTAGTGTATAATATTACGTAAACAATAATAGGACAGTAAACAACAGTGCCATGAAATGAGGCTCAGGCAATAACAAGGTAGTGGATAAAATAACAGTGTGGAGACACTCACCTGCCAGTCTGCGTTTAACACCAAAGTACATGACCTGTGAATATTAATGCAAACAGCATTACACATGTTGTTTGGACTGCTCTGTCTGTACTTTAGTTGTATCATATGTCATTACACGTAAGTTCTTCATCCTCACCCTGCATGGATGTATGTGCATGGCTCAACTCTGCTGCTATAAATTTAAAACAACAGTACATGAATATGCATGCTACAGCAATATGCAGTGATTGTCTCTATACTCAGCCATGTAATGGAAAGAAATATGTACATGTTCAGCCTGGAACTCCAGCTTCAGTCCCACCACTGGGACTGTGTCATTCCCCTCTTGCTGTATGCAGTGAGGCCATAAATACTGTGATGTCATCAAGGGTCAGTGGTAGTATATCACCAAGCTTCATTTATGATGTTATTTTCCTGGGGGGGAGTTGTCACCCCTAAGATGACTGGCCATCTGAAAGACAGTGATACACACATGATAATATTCATATGTGAGCCTATTTATGCATTTTATTCCGTGAAAAGCATATGTCAACATAAACAGTATGCATTCTTGTGCAATGTAAAGGTCTGTATAACACTGTCTGTGCTAAATATTAATGTGACATATGAAAATGAACAAGAATGCCTACATAAATAATATTTGTAAAATCACCATAACTTGTAATATCTTTGGACTTCATGAGTGGAATTAAAACCCCTCACACTGGATATATGTTGAATGAAGGTCCAAAGAGAACACCATCGTGCCACAGGAATCTACATGCATTTCACATTAAGATACTACAGCAGGTAACAACTGAACAACTTACAGAAAATGTTAGCAAACCTCAGGATCCATAGGCAAGCCACAGATAGTATGGATACTTAATTTATAGAGCCAATAGTGATAACACCTTTTGTAAAGAAACATCAAGGAAGAAACACCTGTAACAGTAACAGCACATGTTTTTAACAGTTTTGTTAGGAAAGATGAATTAAGAAATATCTGTAATATCAACATAATATACTAGATACGGATAGTATTGGAATACGTAGGTTTCCGTAGTTATACTACAGTGCAAGGAATCTCGAAGAATTGCAGATGATCCATAAATTAGCCTTTATATACAGTTAACATATGCAATATAAGACTGTCTATACAACTGCATATGGGACTGAAATCAGTTAATTCAAACAGCAACACCTGTATCCATAAAGTTCAAACCAACAGCACTCTAGTAATGTATAATGACTTCTGTTAAAAGATAACATTTTGAGTAACAATGAATTTAACTAGGTACCTTTGGAAATTACTGACTTGAGATGTACTAATCACCAAAACAGAAATGCTGCCAATTGCCAATATACCTCTCACTCTGAATCACAGAATCAACTTGCACCATGCATAATTAATGAGGTTCAGTAAAAGTTTCTGGAATCTCATTTGTACACCTCTGTGTAAATTGGCTTCATGTGCTGTAACATCCAGGTGTTCTGCAGAAATACCGAATAGGTATCAATAAATGGTACCATGTGTGGCACATGCATGTTATCTTCCATCTGATAACATGGCATCAGTGCCACTACAAATATTGATTTTGATACATATACTGATCAGACCATTGCTAACTGCCAACTGAGTGGTACCTCATTGAGCATTTCTGTGTGTTTGTATTTTCAAGACTTCTTCAGCTTAAGGATCATGATGGCTACTTTGAGGAGGCTGGACTTACAAAGAGATGACCTAGATGTTGACTCTGTACTCCGGAAAAGAGCAGATGATGGGAGCCAGACCCAGGGACTTCAGCATGATAGAAGGACAGGGATCTACCCCACTGGACTGCAGGTTTGCTACTGCTATAACAGCATGGATCAGAGTGACGTGGAAGATCTACAGCATAGGGTCACCAAGGTGTGGGGGTAACAGTAAGTGTCTATATTATATGCATACCTGAGCATTCCTTCAGATTTTACAGATATTTATGTGACCCATATATATCATATAGTTTTTTTTTTATATAATAGTTGCTGCTGTGACAATTAGCTCATGGGGATAATTAAGTGACCATGGTAACTGTTGTCCCTCTATCTGTGGTTGAAATTCCCATGTTGTTAATTTATTTAATAATGTGAATAATATATATAGTTATGATCTTTATAGATGTACATATGTTTTACAGTGTCTAATGACATAATTTTACATAGCCACTGTTCTCGTGCATCACTGACGCCTATAGCACCTAGACCATAGATGACTTCACACTTCGTACGTTTCTATTATAGTACCACAGTATAGCCTAGTAAATACCAAAAATATCCACCAGCACAGGACCCGGAGACTGCCACAAATAACAGCAACTCTTCAGTTCTTCAAAGCAACAGTTTAATGAATGAAATGTACAACCAAGCGCTTTCGCCCGGTACTCTACCAGGCTTTATCAAGGATCAAAAAAATGCATTTATACATCATCCCTTTATATAGTAAAATTCCATATCAGCTGATCAACACTTAATTCATCAATTAATTAGTTAACATAACCTCATACATTCCATATAAAATTCAATAAAATTAGTACTTCCATGTATTTCTTACTATCCACGTGTGATAAAATATAAATGTATATGTGTAAAATGCAGACAAAATACATAAAAACAAACAACATCCCTAACATTAAAAACTATAACCCAAAACTTTCCCTGGTAAACTTTTAAGGGATTTCCTCTTTAATAAACAAACCACAATACCCCCTCCTAAATGTATTAGAGTCTAGCCCTTCTTAATTTCAACACTGGGGTAATATTAATATTGTCATTCAGTCCTGGAAACCTAGTGGCATTGAGTTTCAACTGCCAATATAGTTCACGGTACTCAAGCAATGTTTCCCAACTACCCCCTCTTACTTCAGGAATAACCTGCTCTAATACCATGAACCTTAGTACCATTTCTTTGCATGTCTGGGAGTGCTTAAAAAAAGCATTTGTTTCCTTCTTTTTCAGGATGTCATAGAAATGCTCATATACTCTTCTTCTTAGGGGTCTCTCTGTTTTGCCTACATAAAAACATAAACAGGATATACAGATCCCTAAGTATACCACTCCCTTCGATGCACAATTGTAATAATTGTCAGATCTTAACTCAAATTTCCTATGGGGAAGATAAAAAATGCCCTGATTTAACATTGCCGAACATTGGTTGCAGTGATTACATTTGAATGTCCCCTTTTTCTTCTTATTCATGTTAGCATGCTCCTTTCTTTCAAACCATTCTTTTAAATTGACCCCTCTTCTTCTTATAAAGTGAGGTTTCTCAACAAAAAATTCCTTTAGTTCTTCATTCACTCCTAGAATCGGCCAATATTTAATAATGATCAATTCCAGCTCCTGCGCTTTATTGGAAAATGTGTACATGAAATTATTCTTGTTCCCAACCTACTATTGCTACTGCTATAACAGCATAGATCAGAGTGACGTGGAAGATCTACAACATAGGGTCACCAAGGTGTGGGGGTAACAGTAAGTGTCTATATTATATGCATACCTGAGCATTCCTTCAGATTTTACAGATATTTATGTAACCCATATATATCATATAGTTTTTTTTTTATATAATAGTTGCTGCTGTGACAATTAGCTCATGGGCATAATTAAGTGACCATGGTAACTGTTGTCCCTCTATCTGTGGTTGAAATTCCCATGTTGTTAATTTATTTAATAATGTGAATAATATATATAGTTATGATCTTTATAGATGTACATATGTTTTACAGTGTCTAATGACATAATTTTACATAGCCACTGTTCTCGTGCATCACTGACGCCTATAGCACCTAGACCATAGATGACTTCACACTTCATACGTTTCTGTTATAGTACCACAGTATAGCCTACTGCACCATATGTTGGAATAAAAATATATACATAACTTCATTAATTCATTCTTCCTAAGAAAGTACACAGATGCATTTATTTACACTAAAAAGGAATGCCTGTCTAACTGCTTGCACATATGTTTTCAGTTATGTGTTGATAGCTACTATTTCTTTAAAATAAAATATCCAATACGTCTTTGCAGTTTCTATATTCATCTGTTCTCTGTGAGACATATAACAAATACCTGTAGTACCTGTTTTTTTTAAACTGAAATCCTTGCTGACTGCTATTTTGGCCTATAAGGCAACTATACAGCACATCTAAATTATGGCATGCTGTGGGCTCCACTCCACAAAGGGGAAACCTATATATATAACTGTTATATTGGCTTAATTCACCAATAGCATTTCCCTGGAGAAGTATATTCCAATACTTGATATTAATCATTGTGTTGTGCATAGTTATGAATAACTGAGTTAGTCATCAAATTCCTCTGAATATGCCCCTAATCTGTAACACTCTAACATCAGCTTTCTAAGAAGATGGTTTGTAGAGTAGTACCTGTTTGTTTAGGAGTAACTTCTGCAGGCTGTTAGCTCAGCCTGTAAATAAACAGTCCAGCATGCTGTGTGTTCAAATCCAGATAGGGGACTCATATCTAAAACTGTTATCGTGCTTTAGTCTACCCATAGTGTTTATTTAGAGTAGCATATTCCACTTATTGATATTAATGTATATCTTAAGCATGGTTGTGGAGAACTCAGTTATTCATCAAATCAATACAAACTGATCCATAATCTGCAATGTTCCATTAACATCAGCTATTTAACAGCAAGGTCAGTAAAGCTTAGTAAAGACTGTTATATGTTTGACTAATTCATTCGTTAATATTGTATACTTTGTAAAAGTGCTATAAAGGTCTGCTATATTATAAAATATTGCATTCACTACAATATACATTCACCTCTGTTAAGGGAGTGGAATGGGCAGGTCCATTTTCAGCTATCAAAAAACAAAAAAACTGTGACCGGCTAAATACCAAATGTTAAACATCGAAAGATGAAATTAGCGAACTACTACTTCTATGAAAATAAATTCATCAAATGGTGGTTTTCTGTTTTTCATAGCCAAACATAGACCCGAATGGGCAGATGAACAGTTGAAATGCAGAACAGTGAAGATGTATGTATATTTTCTTAGTGATGTGTACACTGACAAGGAATCTCATGGTCCTCACACATACTTTACTGTGTCCCTTATGTACAGCAACTTATATGGTTCTGTTCACAGAAGCTCTGTGCTACATGACACTGTCCCATTGTCTGAAGAATGGATGCTTTCCATTACTGTTAATGTTTCTGAACACAGTGTTGCCATGAATGATTCTTTTCAAACTATCTAGTTATAGGACCAGTACATGTTCATATTTTGAAATCCTAATCCAGGATTCTTATTAGTAGAACATTCTCTATCCAGATGATGTCATAAAATAAAACATGCTTTTCCAGTCAAGATGTTTTAGCTAGGCAGGTAGCTCTCAAAGTTAGAGTTAAGATGTACATTACAGTTGCAGGCTTGAATCTCATGTCCTCCAATTTGTGTTCAAATATGTTAAAACCTATATGCAATGTTCTTCAAAAACAAATTGTTTGGATATTGTTCTGACAAATGTATATCACTATTTTTTGATGAATACATAATTCATACTTTCTCTTCTCTGTTTTCAGATGATTAAGATTGGAGCATGAACTGAGCTATGTGGATTGAGCAGATGCACAGGCTTGAGGATCAGCAGAGGGAGAGAGGTATGTTGATTATTTTTTCTGTTTTATGAAATGAAATGCATCTTCTCCTGTTTACAGGCCTGCATTTTTCACAATAACATGTATACTAATTAGAATGCAGTAATACCATCATGCATCAGTAAGGTAAGTGAAATTATCCATGATAGCTGTCCTTACAGCTGTGATTAACACTAAAAATTTTGAAGTTTCTTGTACATTAAGCCATTGTTTTATCGCACAGTTTTTGAATTATACTCCACTATATAATAACAGTTGGGTTACTGCAGCTGGCACACATTTTTGTGATGGATGTTTTGCATACAAGTCTAAGTGCTTTGATTGCTGCTTATAATGCATGGTTTGGAAGACTTGCATGGATGGTTGTGTTTGCATGTTTTGGAACATTGTTATGTATGGTTGTGTTTTCCACTATTTATTTATTTATTTATTTTTATTTATTTATTATTACATTTTGTTGACCGGGAATGTCTAACTGGGCTAGAGATCCATTTTCAGTGGAGGCTTGGGGAGAAAAGCTCCACAGAAAAATACAATACAAGTAGATTTTAGATACACAGATAATCACAAATTATAATGCGATTTTACAAATCAAAAACAAACATCACAAAATTGTATGCATTTTTACAATATCGAAAACATCATATATCAAGAAGAAACATTACATGAGAATTGTGTGTTTACTGATGTAGATCCTAGGGGAAGATCTACCTTGATGAACAAACACAACAGGATGGTGGGAAACTACAAACCTGCTAATGGAGCAGCTCTGTAGTGAATAAACAAGAAACTGAAGTAAAGCATTATTTACAAGTTGAGAGAGCTGATGGCAAAGATGGTAGAGGGAGCCGAAGTAAGTTACAAAAGAAGCAGGAGAAGAGCATGTTCTGAGAGTAGCTAATAAGAGAGGAGAGTGGGTTTAAGCAGGGGGGTGGCAGGAGCATAGCCAGTGGTTGCTAAGGTGGTGTTATAGTAGTGCTTTGAATTGATCATGTGTATGTTCCTTAGGGTTTCTGGTTGGGAATTCCAGTGTTTGGCTATGTTGTGGGAATAGAGGGAGTTGCCGTGTTGGTTGTGGGAGTTGGACACCTTAAGTAAGAGATTGTTGGAGGATCTGAGAGTTCGATGGTTGGAGTGTGGTTGAACTAAGGAGGACAGGGCAGGGCAATTATTGGGACTGTAGATTATATTGTGGGTTAAGGCTAGATGATTGAGAGACAGAAGGTTTGGTAGCTCTAGCCAGTTTAATGCTGAAAGTGATGAGCAATGGTGGGATGTGAGTGTGAGGTTGGTGGCAAATTTAGAGATTTTATGGTAACATGATTCCAGTTTATTGAGGTCTGATTTCCGGAGGTTTGTGAAAACAATGGAACCATAGAGAATCATCACTAATTGATCTATTGTGTATAGTGTGCCTGTTCACAGAGTGAACAGGTGTCTGTTGGGTCTGTATTTGTACTGCTGTCTGTAGATTGTGTGGCATGTCCTTCAGTTCAACATTGTCACTGCATCTTCCTCCAACATCTTGGTGTATTGTAGAAGCACAGATAAAGCCAAGGTTTATTGACACTTGTGAAGATGGGCTTTTCTTTGCAGCAGTTCATATTCAACACTCCCTTCAGTTCAACACTGATATTGCATCTGCCCACAACATCTTGGGGGGGGGGGTTGTAGAACCTCAGTTTTATAGTCTAGGTTTACTGACACTTATGCAGATAGACATTTATGAACATTAGTTCATTATCAGCAAACATAGTCACAATGTTTTCATTTTTCAAGCTATTGATTGCTAATACTTTTTGGTGGATAATGCATACAGCTGTAGACATACAATACTGTTGGTACCAGATGTATCAGATTCTCATATGTCACCAGCTGTGGTGACTGAACATGTGACATTGTTTTTATTGTTATATTCATAATATTGATGTGTGTTCAGCAAATTATAATGCTGCCTGTCTTAGATGTTTGCCATATGGCTTGCTGTCTACAATATCGTCATATCACATTCTCCCCATTTTAACAATTACACGTGGTAGCTGTTCATATAAATCAATGAATGTAGACAGTCCTTTTATTTGAGCATTCATACAAGTTAATGATCCAGGCAGATGTGTCTAAGCCTATCGAATTGTTCACAAAAGAATACTGATGTCCTGTTTATGAATAGGACTTTTAGAAACATTTATTTATGAGGTAACTTTGTCCATAATGGAAGTCTGTCAGTCCATCTGTAAATTGTCATCATATTTGTATTGTGTTGTGCTATGATATTCATGGGACTGTTTTGTATGATAGAAGTTTGCTTTTCTTTTCTGTTGTATTTTGCAATTAATCTTGACAGAGTATGGGACCCATGGACATTCTCATATCAGAAGATGATAATGAACACATGCCAGGCCAGTACCAGTGTCTTCTGAGGATGACAGAGATGATGGTGATGATGATGATGATGATTAGAAAACTGGACACATCCCTGCCTGGGCCATCATGCCTGCACCCTGGAAGAGATGACAACATGACCTGAAATGAGATGATTATCAAGAGGAGATCTGGGAGGTTGTGACCAATATGTTCTGAACACAGATGAAGGACATGATGATGTCCTCCTCTGAGCATATGGCATGGGCTATGCTGGATTAATTCACGGCAATAGCTCTTAAGGTCATTCAGGAGTTTGAGCCCCATCAGCCTGGTCCCACTGATCTATTTGTGTTATGCTGCCAACATGATGATTGTAATTTAACTGATTGTACTGTACATGCACTCTTATTCATGCATACTACATACTGTAGCTGTCATGCTTATGTGTTATTGTCTTGTGACATTTAATTCTGTTGCAATATGTGCATGACACACATTAACACATTATACTTTTTCCCACATTCAACTGTCGATGCATCATGGCAATTTACCTGCAGCTAGTGCTGCAAGAGGTAGCCTGTAAACATTTGTTTTACCAGGGTGACAGACAGACAGCATAGGTTTTTCATACTCCATCACCAACAGTGTGATATGCAGTGGACCTGAGTTTTGCCATATCAGCTATGTGCAACAGACAGACATGTCATTCCTCATGTGTTTTGGATGACAGCTGTCATGATGTCCCACTGTTGTGATGTGGTGTTGTGTGCCATGGGTTGGCAATACTGATGCCATGAGGTATCATATACAGGTATATCCTGTCTATGTGCAGTTCTCTTTTTCTGACTGCATCAAACAGCAAAGTAGCATTACTCTATGCATAGTGTTTCAAATGGCACATTCTTTTACAGTACATTACACTATGTTTGGTGCATGTACCATTTCCACATCCAGTACTTACTGACATCACTTTACACCTTCTGCAAATAGTTGTATATATTAACTGAATGTACATGTGTGTGCACATAGTCGAATACATACTAACATACAGTTGTACCTTTGACACGTGAGCATTCACTGACTTACTGCTGACATGGTGTAATGATGCTCACAGGAGTGTCCTTTGCTCCCTAATAGGCAGGGTGGTTGACCTACACTAGCATTTCTGTATTCATCTTTTATATGAGAGCATATGTGGATGTGCTTGAAATTCTTAGCTTGCTTATCTATGCATGTTGGTGTTGCAAGATTACATATTACCATGCATGTCTGTTTTATGCATGTTCAGTTCTGTGAACAGCAATCTGTCCATTAGACATACTTTCTCCATTTAATTAAATGCATTTCTGTTTTGCTTCTAGAGCACCCTGTGTGCTGTACACATGCATTTGCAGTGTGTCAAACAACCTTGCCCTACTTTACCCTGATGTGGGCCCAGGTTGTCCATCTCCCTTCCATCATCATATTTCATTACT
This sequence comes from Protopterus annectens, assembly GCF_019279795.1. Classification (NCBI taxonomy): domain Eukaryota; kingdom Metazoa; phylum Chordata; order Ceratodontiformes; family Protopteridae; genus Protopterus; species Protopterus annectens. Next base: position 663,751,723 of record NC_056744.1, read on the forward strand.
ATTTTTTGAAGATATGCTAGCCTTTGTTGCAACTACTGTTGATTGCCATGTATTGCTTTCACACAGTGAACATGTGCCAATGTATGGCCACTTTACAATGTGGGACATCTGCACACAAGTCGCTGGCTACTACTGGCATTACATCCTTGTTGTCATACTTGTGTGTTACCCAGAGTAGTTTTATCACATCCCTGTGCAATGCTATATTTGTTATGCTGTACTGCTACATATTTGAAAATATTATTACGTGTCATTGATGTGTGCGTGTATATATAGTGACCTTGCTTCGAGGTATGTTCCATTTCTGCCACTGACAGTCACATATACACATCTACACATGGGTGTTGCCTTTGACATGACATATATATGTAACAGATACACATTCCAATGCACATTTGAGTGGAATGTGTAGACCTACTTGTGTTTCTAGCAGCCTTTGTTGCTCCTCTGCAGTACTTCTGTTTGGCACTGTGCTTGGTAGTTTGCCTTTCACATGCATGGCTGTAGGTTTGATTCTGTCCTCTGCTGGAGTTATCTAACTCTGTTAGACCTGCATTTGCTCATTTGTAATGTTGCCTGGCTTACATTTGCACAGCTTATGGGCTAAACAGACATGTGTTTGTTTATCCAATTTATCCCATTTATTACTCTAGAACATACATCTACCATTGGTCATACATATTCGGATACGACTGCCACACAGTTTGTGACATGTCATAACATGATAGTGCATAGGTAGATCTGTTTTTCTGCATTTCACCATGGCTGTCATGCATCCTCACCCTGTTTGTCAGCTTTTCATTGCCTGTGTTGTAAAGTGTGCCACCTGTATGACTTATCTGTCCTTACTGTTTTTTTTCCCCAAATTTTGTCTGTCTTATGCTGTGATATTTGTTCTATGGCTATACCTGCTGTGATGTCCTTCTCCTCTTCATTCCCAATGTTTAGTTTTCCTTCTATTCTTAATAAAAATAAAACAGAAATAGGACCTATCCCACCAACAAAAAAAAAAATGCCCCTCTGACTTTCCCTCAGATTTTCCTACTCCAGCAACCCTCTTGTTTGTCCCTCTTCATCACCCATAACCCACATCTTCTTCTGTTTCTCCCACTTTCCTTGAGTGTGTATGCTACTTTTGTTCCCCACACAAGTCCTGCACCCATTCTTAGCTCCTGTTAGCTGTGATGATGTGGGCATGATTGCCCTTCACCTGGATTCATCGTTTATTAGAAAATGCATGGATTCCATTGGAATCTGTCAGTCCAGGCCTCCATATTTTATTAATACATATGTTACAGGGATATCTGTAGTTGTCTCTGAGTTTACCAGAAAGAGTGGTGTAAAAAAAAAAACTATATATATATATATATATATATATATATATATATATATATATCTATATATATATATATATATATATATATATATATATATATATATATATACTCCCAATGTTCCCAGAGTTTGTGATTGTAAATTTCCCGAGAAAAAATATGATGTTAAGGGAGTTTGTGATTGTAAACTTCCAACATTTTCGTCTTGCTATTTTGAACGTCAATGAAATGGCAAGTGTACGTTATGAAGGGGACCCATATCTGTCTATATATATATATATATATATATATATATATATATATATATATACAC